>NC_060194.1:8120763-8410763 GCF_021184085.1 Oncorhynchus gorbuscha | reverse complement strand
ATGAGCAAAGGAGTTGGCATGACAGCACAAACAGTTCTAGGAAAGTCCAAATATTGCAGGTACATGTAAAGGGGTAAGGTGACTAGGCATCAGGATATATGATATACAGAGTAGCATCAGTGTAAATTATGATTGTGTGTGAGTGTAGTGAATATACACATGTGCCTGCTGTGTGTTGGAGTGTCAGTGTGCATGAGTGTGTAGAGTCCTGTGAGTGTACAGAGAGAAATAAATACAAGGGTCAACTCGAATAGTCCGTATATCCATTCTGTTAGCTATTTAGCACTCTTATGGCTTGGGGATAGAAGCTGTTGGTGTCAGAATTGATGTACCGGGACCTCTTGCCATGCGGAAGCAGAGAGAACAGTCTATGCTTCATTGGTTGGAGTCTTTAATGACTTTCCGGGACTTCCTTTCACACTGTTTGATATAGAGGTCCTGGATGGCAGGGAGCTCGGCCCAGTGATGTACTGGGCTGTCCGCACCACCCTCTGTATCGCCATGCAATCGAGGTTGGTGCTGTTGCCATTCCAAATAATGATGCAGATAGATAAGATGCTCTCAATATTGCAGCTGTAACTTTTTTAGGGTTTGAGAGAGAGAGAGAGAGAGAGAGAGAGAGAGAGAGAGAGAGAGAGAGAGAGAGAGAGAGAGAGAGAGAGAGAGAGAGAGTGAGAGACACAGCTGCATGTGAGTTCTCACATTTTTCAACATGTCTTTTACAAAGGATAGATTTGGAGTTAGATAAACTTGGATTTTTCGGCAGGGATATGTGCAGGATGCTACCCTCCACAGCATGCAGTTTGCTCCAGATCAAAACTGCAAACCTGCAACCTCATTATGGACAAAATTACCTGGAGGGATAACTGCTACCAAGGATATCTTTTTCCAAGCTATATGTGGATGGCTCTGGCAAACAAACAGCAGAGGCCTGAGGACACCATCCAACCTGGAACTGAGTGAATAGTGTTTGGTCTGATGCTATTTTGAAAGCAAAGAAGAAGAAAAAAGGTACATTACAATGATATATTTTACTTTATGGTGACTGAATGTTAAGTTATGGCTGCCAGGCTTGCTAGGACAGTCCAGATACAACTTCAATTAGCACTGACGTGTGACGTGAGAGGTGTTCGAGGCCTTTGGGCCCAACAATTGTCAGGAGTCTCTGGCAGCCTGCCCCACCCAAATCCAGAGAACTTTGAAGACCCCTCCCGCTGTTCAGAGACCTTCCACTGCCATTTTCTACAAGAAATCTGCCTACAGAAATAAAAGCTTTTCCCAAGTGGGTGTGACACCTACTCCCGTTGCCTGCTGCACTGCTGCTTGGATTCCACATGGTGATCTGCCCTGGCTTGTCTCCCGCTGTCTGGTACAGGTACCCTCACCACACTCCTCCTTCTCTCCCGAGCTTTCGCTTGCCTCCAGCACACAAGTACTGTTGGGGCAAGTGACTCTGAACTTACAATGGCTAGCCCTAAGTAGTTTTCCTCTTTGGGCTAGGGGGCAGTATTTTGACGTCCGGATGAAAAGTGTGCCCAAAGTAAACTGCCTGTTACTCAGGCCCAGAAGCAAGCATATGCATATAATTGGTAGATTTGGATAGAAAACACTCTAAAGGTTCTACAATTGTTAAAAAATAATGTCTGTGAGTATAACAGAACTGATATGGCAGGCGAAACCCAGAGGACAAACCATCCCAAAAAAATGAAATTCAGCCTACCACTGTTTCCAATGGCTGTGATGTCTATTATGAGGCGAAATCCTCCCAGATTGCAGTTCCTATGGCTTCCACTAGATGTTAGCAGTCTTTAGAAAGAGTTTCAGGATTGGTTTTGGAAAAATTAGCTAGAATTTGTAGTTTTTCTAAGTGGCTCCCATTTTGGCTGTAGTGTTTTCATGCGCGGGGATGAGAGCGTGTTCTTTGTTGTTTATCTCCAGTAAAAACAATAACGATTCTCTGTTTTAAATTGTATCATTTATTTACGTATTAGGGTACCTGAGGTTTGATTATAAACATTGTTTGACTTGTTTGGAAAAGTTTATTGGTAGTTTATCTGGGATTAATTTTGTATGCATTTTGAAGGAGGGAAACCGGTGGATTATTGAATGAAGCGCGCCAGCTAAACTGAGTTTTTGGGGATATATAGAAGGAATTTATTGAAAAAAAGGACCATTTGTGATGTAGCTGGGACCTTTTGGAGTGCTAACAGAAGAAGATCTTCAAAGGTAAGGCATTTATTATATCGCTATTTCTGACTTTCGTGGCGCACCTGTCTGGAATAAAAATGTTTTTCATGCTCTAACTCAGGTGAGCAATAGCTCGAGACTTCCTTAGATATTGTGCAACAGCTGTTATTTACTAAAAAAAGACATAGTCTGCCGCCCCTTGTCTTACCAAACGCCGCTGTAGATAACACTATCTACCTAGAGAGTTTTCATCTGTATTTTCGTAGCTGTTTTACATACCACCACAGACTGAGGCTGGCACTAAGACAGCATTGAATGAGCAGTATTACGCTATAAGCAAACAAAAACAATTGATATTTTGATAAGAGATATTCTTACTATTAAGTACTGAGTGAATGAGGTGCGTGCCTGAATGAATACCCCAACCAATTCTGTTTGAGCTACAACGTTAGCTAGGGGTTCCGTCCACTACTGCCCATCGTAGTCTGGGACTACCAGCATGAGGTTTTATTGAGCATGGGGTGTTTTATATATATAGGAAGTTACATAGGATATAACGATAAAGTCTACTTGGTCTGAAAACCATTGATAATAGTACAAGGTTATTGTAGGCATTTAGGAATCGTTGAAGAATCACATGGAGTGGTGTGGATGTGAATACCTAAGCCCCAATGACAATTGTCTGTAAGCATTGATGTTGATTTCTAAAGTTATATAGGGATTTTGTATGTGGAGATATGAAATGAATGAATGGAACACTAGTGTAAATGAGGAATTTGTGAAGATGAGTATAATGGGTTACTCGGGGTTTGATAAAGTAACTATAGGAATTATAATATACAACTTGTACACCCACACGTAGATGTACGTAAGTGGTGCAAAAAGTGAAGAGAAATTAATAGTAAAATGGGTTGCTAGATTTGATAAAGTAACAATGTATGATGGGTTACTAGAGTTTAACTTGCTCTATAGAGACTTATTATGGACAGAGCACGCAATCTATAGGGGACTGATAGACAGTGCCAGCCCTGTTATAGTGAAAGTTGATCCCAGAAAGTGACTCGTCTCGAGCTACCTTAAAAAAGGAAGCTCCCTCCGCTAGTCTGAATAAGAATCAATACATAATTTAATTAATAAATACTGAGAGCAGTAAGCACACAGATCTGGCTAAAATGACCATGTCATCTTAAAACTATAAGGTATTCCTTATGTACAAATTGAATATTAGCAATGACACTGCACTACTGTTTTTGCAGTGTAACAATAAATGCATATAGATTATCTTCTGGTCCAAAAAAGTCCCTGTTATGCAAAGAAATTGGAAGTGTTGAGTTTGACTGGTCCGACCATATGACATTCAACTGAGTCACAAGAAGCACCTAGATGCTTTACAACAAAGCAGGTATATTCAGGTATATTCTTCTTATTTGTACTTTACACAAAAATGCTTCAAATCACAGGCTTTTACATTAATTAAGGGCATCAACAGTTGTTACGAACAGGTAATAACAGCAGCATTGATTTTCTGTTACAAATTTAGTCATGAACACTGCAACATTTTTTTCTGTGAACGTAATACAGCTAAACCGATTGAGCAAGAACACATTTGTTCCTTATGAGTGGAGATAAACAAAACCGTGAACAAATATGTGATTATATTTGAATTCAGAGCCGGTAAAGTGGAAAAATCTCCCATTCTGCCCTTGAACAAGGCAGTTAACCATCAACAGCAACTGCTCCCCGGGTGCTTATGACGTGGACATTGATTAAGGCAGCCTCCCGCACCTCTCTGATTCTGAGGGGTTGGGTTAAATGCAGCAAAACACATTTCAGTTGAATGCATTGTTGTATTTCCTTTCCCTTCCCTTGTCAAAAATAGGCATAATATTGCTTCATATGATTTTTATATACAATTGTTTTTGTTTGTGAATTACCTTAATGAACCAAATTATTAGATTATTATGTATTGTTGTTTGATAGTCCTTGTCACGTTCGTCATAACGATGAGACCAAGGTGCAGCGTGATTGGAATACATTCCTCTTTTTTTAACGAAAAACACTTAAACAAACTAACAAAACGAACGTGCCGCTATGCACCACGAGTGCTGACATGCAACTACACATAGACAATAATCCACAAAACCAAACTGGAAAATGGCAACGTAAATATGATCCCCAATCAGAGACAACAATAAACAGCTGCCTCTGATTGGGAACCAATTCAGGCCACCATAGACCTACAATAAACATAGACATACCAAAACCCCATAGATCTACAAAAACCCTAGACACACATACCCACCCTCGTCACACCCTGACCTGACCAAAATAATACATAAAACATAGATAACTAAGGTCAGGGTGTGACAGTCCTTTTATCAAATTGTTGTTAAAACGATGTTTGAGTGAACCCTGAATACAGAAAATAAATGGTGAAGTCGTGAAAATAAAGCTCAATCTGACTGGGAATGATAAAAAATAAAAAAATGTTCGTAAATATTGGATTGAAATATGCCAATGAGACTATCTCAATAAATATTTGCATATCTAGCATATCCATTTTCAGGACACTGGATTAAGTCAGCCTAAGTATTTTGGTTTCATTTTGTTAAAATACTCCAGGACTGGATTTACTCAGAGCAGATTTTTTATTTTACCTTTATTTAACCAGGTAGGCTAGTTGTTTATTTATTTTAATTTTACCTTTATTTAACTAGGCAAGTCAGTTAAGAAAAATTCTTATTTTCAATGACGGCCTAGGAACAGTGGGTTAACTGCCTGTTCAGGGGCAGAACGACAGATTTGTACCTTGTCAACTCGGGGATTTGAACTTGCAACCTTCCAACCACTAGGCTACCCTGCCGCCCCAAGCAAGTTCTCATTTACAACTGCGACCTGGCCAAGATAAAGCAAAGCAGTGCAACACAAACAACAAGGAGTTACACATGGAATAAACAAACATACAGTCAATAACACAATAGGAAAAAAAGTCTAGATAGTGTGTGCAAATGAGGTAAGATTAGGGAGATAAGGCAATAAATATGCCATAGTGGCGAAATAATTACAATTTAGCAATTAAACACTGGAGTGGTAGATGTGCAGAAGACGAATGTGCAAGTAGAGATACTGGGGTGTAAAGGAGAAAAACAATTAACAGTATGGGGATGAGGTAGTTGGATGGGCTATTTACAGATGTGCTATGAACAGTTGCAGTGATCTTTGAGCTGCTCTGACAGCTGGTGCTTAAATTTTTGCAATTAGTTCCAGTCATTGGCAGCAGAGAACTGGAAGGAAAGGCGACCAAAGGAGGAATTGGCTTTGGGGGTGACCAGTGAAATATACATGCTGGAGCACGTGCTACAGTTGGGTGCTGCTATGGTGACCAGTGAGCTGAGATAAGGCGGGCTTTACCTAGCAAAGACTTATAGATGACCTGGAGCCAGTGGGTTTGGCGACAAATATGAAGCGAGGGCCAGCCAACGAGAGCATACAGGTCGCAGTGGTGGGTAGTATATGGGGCTTTGGTGACAAAATGGATGGCACTGTGATAGACTGGATCCAATTCGCTGAGTAGAGTGTTGGAGGCTATTTTGTAAATGACATCACCGAAGTCAAGGATTGGTGGGATAGTCAGTTTTACGATGGTATGTTTGGCAGCGTGAGTGAATGATGCTTTGTTGCGAAATAGGAAGCAGATTCTAAATTTAATTTTTGATTGGAGATGCTTAACGTGAGAGTTGCATGGCATTGAAGCTCGTCTGGAGTCTGGATTTGGGTGAAGGAGAAATGGGGAGGCTTGGGCAAGTTGCTGTGGGGGCAACAGGGCTGTTGACCAGGGTAGGCCAGGTGGAAAGCATGGCCATCCGTAGAAAAATGCTTATTGAAAAGGTGCATATCGCGGGGGCTATTCGATGCTAATGCAGTACATTACAGGATGTTTTTGTGCTGGTCAAGGGCAGTCACGTCTGGAGAGAACCAAGGGCTACATATGTTTCTGGTTCTACATTTTTTGAATGATGCATGCTTTAAGATTGTGAGGAAAGCACTTTTAATTAAATAATAACCAGGCATCTTCTACTGGTGGAATGAGGTCAATATCCTTCCAGGATACTTGGCCAGTTTGATTAGAAAGGCCTGCACACTGAAGTGTTTTAGGGAGCGTTTGACAGTGATGAGGGGTGGTCTTTTGACCACAAACCCATTACGGACGCAAGCAATGAGGCAGTGATCGGTGAGATCCTGGTTGAAGACAGCAGAGGTGTATTTGGAGGGCAGGTTGGTTAGGATGATATTGATGAGGGTGCCTGTGTTTACGGATTTGGGGTTGTACCTGGTAGGTTCGTTGATAATTTGTGTGAGATTGAGGGCATCAAGCTTAGATTGTATGATGGCCGGGGTGTCCCAGCATGTTCCAGTTTATAGCAAGCGGCAACGGTGAGAGACTTGTTTGTGGAAAGGTAGATTTTTTAAAGTAGAAGCTTAAATTGTTTGGCCACAGACCCGAATAGTAAGACAGAACTCTGCAGGCTATCTCTGCAGTAGATTGCAACTCCGCCCCCTTTGGCAGTTCTATCTTGTTGGAAAATGTTATAGTTAGGGATGGAAATTTCAGGGGTTTTAGTGGCCTTCCTAAGCCAGGATTCAGACACGGCTAAGACATCCAGGTTGGCAGTGTGCTAAAGCAGTGAATAAAACAAACAAACTTGTGGATACATGCTTTTTTCATATTTCTATCTGTAAAACACTGAATACATTTTTTGCACGTTTAAAAAAAGTTGTATCTATACTGAACAAAAATATAAACGCATCATGCAACAGTTTCAACCCTTTTACTGAGTTACAGATCATATCAGGAAATCTGTCAATTTGAGTAAATGTTTTAGAACAGAATCCATGGATTTCACATGACTGGGCAGGCAGTCTGAGACAATTGCAAAAAGTTTTCCCCCACAAAAGGGCTCAATACAGACATCAATACTCTTCAGTTTCCTCAGCTGTCCGGGTGGCTGGTCTCAGGCAAACCTGTAGGTGAAGAAGCCGGATGTGGAGGTCCTGGGCTGGTATAGTTACACTTGATCTGCAGTTGTGAGGACGGTTGGACGTCTTACCAAATTCTCTAAAATGAAGTTGGAGGTGGCTTATGGTAGAGAAATTAATATAACATTATCTGGCAACAGCTCTGGTGGACATTCTTGCAGTCAGCATGCAAATTGCGGCATTGCGGCATTGCGGCAAATTGCGGCATTGTGTTGTGTGACAAACCTGCACATTTTAGAGTGGCCTCTTTTTGTCCCCAGCACAAGTGCACCTGTGTAATGATAATGCTGTTTAATCAGCTTCCTGATATCCCACACCTGGATGGATTGTCTTGACAAAGCAGAAATGCTAACTAACAGGGATGTAACATTTTTGTGCGTTCCAAACCGTTCTGGGATCATGAAACATGAGCTATAAAGCAAAGCTTTATACATTGCATTTATATTTTTGTTCAGTATAGAATATAAAATGTACAACATATCAACAATTCCCTCTGGACAAGTCTCAAGAATATATTGAAGGATAACCACACAAAATTGAGATAACGAGATGCAGTATTTCCAGTATTTGTTTTTTTGTCACTGGTTGTATGGACATATCAGGATTGGGCAAAGGCAGTGCTTAAACTGCTTCGCTTCGGGTGCTTTGCGCTTGTTCTTCGCTTCGAGTGCTTAGCAGAAATGTGAGCTTTGGCTGAGAGTTTCCTTTTGCAAGGGTGGAGACTTCGCAAACCGCTGTAACTCTCAATTTCTAACAAAGTTAATCATGCAACTGACCAAATTACGTGACACTACTTTTTGGTTTACCCAGATTAAGTGCATCCAACCTCATAACAACAGTTGCAGTTGTGCTGTGGGTATGCTGCTGCTATTAAATAATGTGTTTCATGATATGGTACATGGGCCCTGTTCCAGTACTCATCAATTAATCATTCCTTCTTTCCTTCATTGAAGTGATCTGATCTGACATACTGGATTGGTGCAAGTAAGCTTTCCATTTCATAGCGTTCACCTATTATGTCATGTCAGGAAGGAAGGAAGCATTTTCAGAGTATTCAAACAGGACCCATGGTGTTCTCTGGCAGAATGGCACATCATTGATTGGATATGAGGTGACATATGCAGTGTAACTAATTGGCAACTCAGCTGAGAGAGGCATTGGCATTTCCAGCCTCTGCCACAATACTGTTGGTATAGGCTGTGGGAAGAGCTTTGTTATAGCTCCAGCCTACCCAGTTATTATTAATATTATGGCACTAGACAGAGGTATAATTTCAAATCAGAATGTTTTTTTCCCCACATAAGATGCTGTACTCATCTGAAGAGTTTTTTGCATTAGTATTATGTACACTGCCTTATTTTGGTTCCTGTCCAGTGATTTCGTTCAGGTCAATCCATTTTAGTGATTTGCCTTTGTCACCACTGAGAATCACAATGACCACACACTGTGTAGCCACAGACATATCCTTTTAATGTAACCAGACGGTCTTTATCTGTATGCAGCTCTGTCTTGTTAAATTAAACCTTCCCGGCTGCTATATTTAAATGCATTTTGTAAGAACATTTTGTAGCTCTTCCCTCTGGGAATTCTACATTGCTGGAATCGACTGACAAACATCTCTTTCACTCACACTTTCGCGCTCTCTCTTTCACTTTCCATATGTGTGTATATATTATATATATTCAGACCCTTTGCTATGAGACCCGAAATTGAGCTCAGGTGCATCCTGTTTCCATTGATCGTCCTTGAAATGTTACTACAATGTGATTGGAGTCCATCTGTGGTAAATTCTATTTATTGGACATGATTTGGAAAGGTAGACACCTGTCTATATAAGGTCCCACAGTTGACAGTGCATGTCAGAACAAAAACTAAGCCATGAGGTCAAAGGTATTGTCCGTAGAGCTCCGAGACAGGATTGTGTCGAGGCACAGTTCTGGGGAAGCGCCAGCCAAGACAACGCACCAGTGGCTTCGGGATAAGCCTTTGAGTGGCCCAGCCAGAGCCCGGACATGAACCCGATGAAACGTCTTTGGAGACACCTGAAAGTAGCTGTGCAGCGACGCCCCCCCATCCAACCTGACAGAGCTTGAAAGGATCTGCAGAGAAGAATGGGAGACAATCCACAAATACCGGTGTGCCAAGCTTGAAGCTTCACATCCAAGAAGACTCGAGGCTGTAATCGCTGCCAAAGGGGATTCAACAAAGTACTTAAAGGGTCTGAATACATGCAAATGCGATGTTTGTTTGTTTTTTCCTTTTAAAGCGTTTGCAAAAATTCAAAAAAATTGTTTTTGCTTTGTCGTTAGGGTGTATTGTTTGTAGAATGTTGAGGGGGGAAAAAACGATTTATTCAATTTTATAGTAATGCTGTAACATAAGAAGATGTGGAAAAATTGAAGGGGTCTGAATACTTTCCGAATGCACTGGATATATACTGTGTGTACAAAACATTAGGAACACCTTCCTAACACTGAGTTGCACCCCCTTTTGACTCTACAACATGTTGAAAGCGTTCCACTGGGATGCTGGCCCATATTGACTCCAACGCTTTTGGTGGTGGACCATTCTAGTTACACACAGGAAACTGTTGATCTTGAAAATCCCAGCAGCCTTGGAGTTATTGACATATTCATACCGGTGTACCTGGCACCTACCATACCCCGTTCAAAGGTACTTAAATATTTTGTCTTGCCCATTCACCCTCTGAATGGCACGCACGCACACACAATCTATGTCTCAATTGTCTTAAGGCTTAAAAATTATTCTTTAACCTGTCTTCGCCCCTTCATCTACACCAGTGGTCACATTTTCTGTGTCAAGATAACTTTCTGAGTCAAAATGTAAGCCGAGATCTACCGCTCAGATTGTTTTTAAACATGACTTAAAAAACATAAGCCTGTCCTCCCGAGTGGAGCAGTGGTCTAAGGCACTGCTTTGCAGTGCTTGAGGCGTTACTACAGACACAGGGTAAAATACTATATATATTTTTTTAAATAACGTGCCTATGCAACATTAACTAATTAACAGTTCTATAGAACATTTGTGCAGTAGGCTATAGGGCCAATACATTATCACTGCATATTGGCTATGCTTGGAATTGCCCTGCCATTGTTGTTCTTCTCAGACCATTTGGAAATTATATTTTGAAAGAAATTGGAATATGATCACACTGGTAATAGATCATTTGTTATATTACTTGTGAGCCACTGCTGAGTGAGCATAATCATTTGTTTTTTTAGAGACCGATGGCCTGAATCTGATGGTCAGTCTGAGAGGAGGGCGGGAGCGACGCTGAGGCTGCCTCTCACCGTCCCTCCGCTGATAAAATCAAATCAAGTCAAATCAAATTGTATTTGTTGCATGCACATATTTTGCAGATGTTATTGCGCGTGTAGTGAAATGGTTGTGTTCCTAGCTCCAACAATGCTGTAATATCTAACTATACACAACAATACTAACAAATCTAAAAGTAAAATAATGGAATTAAGAAATATAGAAATATTAGGACGATCAATGTCATATATATAAAAATTAGTTCCAGTCAAAAGTTTGGACATGGTTTTCTTTTATTTTTACTATTTTCTACATTGTAGAATAGTGAAGAAATCAAAACCATGAAATAACATTTTATATTCTTCAAAGTTCCACCCTTTGCCTTGATGACAGTTTGATTCACTCTTGGCATTCTCTAAACCAACTTCACCTGGAATGCTTTTCCAACGGTTTTGAAGGAGTTCCCACATATGCTGAGCACTTGTTGGCTGCTTTTCCTTCGCTCTGCGGTCCAACTCATCCCAAACCATCTCAATTGGGTTGAGGTCGGAGGATTGTGGAGGCCAGGTCATCTGGTGCAGCATTCCATTACTCTCCTTGGTCAAATAGCCCTTACACAGCCTGGAGGTGTGTTGGGTCATTGTCAAATCAAATCAAATTGATTTATATAGCCCTTCTTACATCAGCTTATATCTCAAAGTGCTGTACAGAAACCCAGCCTAAAACACTAAACGGCAAGCAATGCAGATGTAGAAGCACGGTGGCTAGGAAAAACTCCCTAGAAAGGCCAAAACCTAGGAAGAAACCTAGAGAGGAACCAGGCTATGAGGGGTGGCCAGTCATCTTCTGGCTGTGCCGGGTGGAGATTATAACAGAACATGGCCAAGATGTTCAAATGTTCATAAATGACCAGCATGGTCAAATAATAATAATCACAGTAGTTGTCGAGGGTGCAACTGGTCAGCACCTCGGGAGTAAATGTCAGTTGGCTTTTCATAGCCTATCATTGAGAGTATCTCTACCGCTCCTGCTGTCTCTAGAGAGTTGAAAACAGCAGGTCTGGGACAGGTACCATGTCCAGTGAACAGGTCGGGGTTCCGTAGCCGCATGCAGAACAGTTGAAACTGGAGAAGCAGCATGGCCAGGTACTCTGGGCACAGCAAGGGATCATCATGCCAGGTAGTCCTGAGGCATGATCCATGGGCTCAGGTCCTCCGAGAGAGAGAAAGAAAGAAAGAGAGAATTAGAGAGAGCATACTTAAATTCACACTGGACACAGGATAAGACAGGAGAAATACTCCAGATATAACAGACTGACCCTAGCCCCCCGAAACAAACTACTGCAGCATAAATACTGGAGGCTGAGACAGGAGGGGCCAGAAGACACTGTGGCCCCATCCGATGATACTCCCGGACAGGGCCAAACAGGCAGGATATAACCCCACCCACTTTGCCAAAGCACGGCCGCCACACCACTAGAGGGATATCTTCAACCACTAACTTACCATCCTGAGACAAGGCAGAGTATAGCCCACAAAGATCTCTGCCACGGCACAACCCAAGGGGGGGGGGGGCGCCAACCCAGACAGGAAGACCACGTCAGTGACGCACCTCTCCTAGGGAGGGCATGGAAGAGCACCAGTAAGCCAGTGACTCAGCCCAGCCCCTGTAATAGGGTTAGAGGCAGAGAATCCCAGTGGAGAGAGGGGAACCGGCCAGGCAGAGACAGCAAGGGTGGTTCATTGCTCCAGTGCCTTTCCGTTCACCTTCACACTCCTGGGCCAGACTACACTCAATCATAGGACCTACTGAAGAGATGAGTCTTCAATAAAGACTTAAAGGTTGAGACTGAGTCTGCGTCTCTCAAATGGGTAGGCAAACCATTCCCATAAAAATGGAGCTCTATCGGAGAAAGCCCTGCCTCCAGCTGTTTGCTTAGAAATTTAGGGACAATTAGGAGGCCTGCATCTTCTGACCGTAGCGTACATGTAGGTATGTATGGCAGGACCAAATCGGAAAGATGGGTAGGAACAAGCCCATATAATGCTTTGTAGGTTAGCAGTAAAACCTTGAAATCAGCCCTAGCCTTAACAGGAAGCCAGTGTAGGGAGGCTAGCACTGGAGTAATATGATCAATTTTTGGGGTTCTAGTCAGGATTCTAGCAGCCGTATTTAGCACAAACGGAAGTGTATTTGGTGCTTTATCCGGGTAGCCGGAAAGTAGAGCATTGCAGTAATCTAATCCAGAAGTGACAAAAGCATGGATTCATTTTTCTGCATCATTTTCGGACATAAAATGTCAGATTTTTGCAATGTTACGTAGAAGTAAAAAAGCTGTCCTTGAAACAGTCTTGATATGTTCGTCAAAAGAGAGATCAGGGTCCAGAGTAACGCCGAGGTCCTTCACAGTTTTATTTGAGACGACTGTACAACCATCAAGGTTAATTGTCAGACTCAACAGAAGATCTCTTTGTTTCTTGGAACGTAGAGCAAGCATCTCTGTTTTGTCCAAGTTTAAAAGTAGAACATTTGCAGCCATCCACTTCCTTATGTCTGAAACACAGGCATCCAGCGAGGGCAATTTTGGGGCTTCACCATGTTTCATTGAAATGTACAGCTGTGTGTCATCTGCATAGCAGTGAAAGTTAACATTATGTTTTCGAATAACGTCCCCAAGAGATCAAATATAAAGTGAAAACAATAGTGGTCCTAAAACGGAACCTTGAGGAACACCAAAATGTACAGTTGATTTATCTGAGGACAAACCATCCACAGAGACAAACTGACATCTTTCTGACAGATAAGATCTAAACCAGGCCAGAACTTGTCCTTGTAGACCAATTTGGGTTTCCAATCTCTCCAAAAGAATGTGGTGATCGATGGTATCGAAAGCAGCACTAAGGTCTAGGAGCACGAGGACAGATGCAGAGCCTCGGTCTGACGCCATTGAAAGGTCATCACAAGTGCAGTCTCAGTGCTATGATGGGGTCTAAAACCAGACTGAAGCATTTCGTATACATTGTTTGTCTTCAGGAAGGCAGTGAGTTGCTGCGCAACAGCTTTTTCTCAAATTTGAGAGGAATGGAGTCAAGGTTTGGCTTTTTCAAGAGAGGCTTTACTACTGTCACTTTTAGTGAGTTTGGTACACATCGGGTGGATAGAGAGCCGTTAATTATGTTCAACATAGGAGGGCCAAGCACAGGAAGCAGCTCTTTCAGTAGTTTAGTTGGAATAGGGTCCAGTATGAAGCTTGAAAGTTTAGAGGCCATGATTATTTCATCAATGTGTCAAGAGATATAGTACTAAAACACTTGAGTGTCTCCCTTGATCCTAGGTCCTGGCAGAGTTGTGCAGACTCAAGACAAATGACTGTCATTTCTCTTTGCTCATTTGATCTGTTCTTGCCATAATATGGACTTGGTCTTTTACCAAATAGGGCTATGAGAGAATGCCAAGAGTTTGCAAATCTGTCATCAACGCAAAGGGTGGCTACTTTGAAAATGTAAAATATATGTTGATTTGTTTAACACTTTTTTGGTTACTACATGGTCGCATGTAGTTGCATGTGTTATTTCATAGTGTTGATGTCTTCACTATTATTCTACAATGTAGAAAATAGTACAAATAAAGAAAAGCCCTTGAATGAGTAGGTGTGTCCAATTATTCACATTATAGCCTTATTCTAAAATGTATTAATTGGCAACCATTTCTAAAAACCTGTTTTTGCTTTGTCATCATGGGGTATTGTGTGCAGATTTATGAAGGAAAAAAACATTCCTTCATAAATCTACACACAGTACCCCATAATGACAAAGCAAAAACAGGTTTTTAGAAATTGTTACCAATTTAGTAAAAAATAAATAACGGAAATATCACATTTACGTAAGTATTCAGACCCTTTACTCAGTACTTTGGTGACGAACCTTCGGCAGCGATTACAGCCTCAAGTTTTCTTGGGTATGATGCTACAAGCTTGGCACATGTGTTTTTTGGGAGTTTCTCCCATTCTTCTCTGCAGATCCTCTCAAGCTATGTAAGGTTGGATTGGGAGTGTCGCTGGACAGCTACTTTCAGGTCTCTCCAGAGATGTTTGATCGGGTTCAAGTCCGGGCTCTGGTTGGGCCACTGAAGGACATTCAGAGACTTGTCCCGAAGCCACTCCTACGTTGTCTTGGCTGTGTGCTTAGGGCCGTATTCCTTTTGGAAGGTGAACCCAGTCTGAGGTCCTGAGCGCTCTGGAGCAGGTTTTCATCAAGGATCGCTCTGTACTTTGCTCCCTTCATCTTTGCCTCGATGCTGACTAGTTTCCCAGTCCCTGCCACTGAAAAACAACAATTGAATTTTCCTTGTTTTACTATCCTTTTGAGAACTTCTGGTCCCCACAAGGATAATAAAACCAGACACACACACACACACACACACACACACACACACACACACACACACACACACACACACACACACACACACACACACACACACACACACACACACACACACACACACACACACACACACACACACACACACACACACACACACACACACACACACACACACACACACACACACACACACACACACACACACACACAATATATATTATGTAGTGCCTCCTACTTAATTCTTTGTGTGCCAAATGCATTTTCATTCAATCTTGATTCACTCTCGGCGGCAAATTGGCTGAAAACTAAATTCCGTTTGCGTTATCTTCAGTAGATGAGATTCCAATTTGATCTAGTGAATTTCTGACACTTACAAATTCCAAGTGATTTCACAACATTGTGCCATCTATCATTCTCGGTTGTGCTGTGGCCAGCAATTCTGTTCTATGAGTGGGGTTACAGGTTTGAGACTATTTATATTTAGGTATACATTTGCATGTTTTTGCATCCAAACTTTGCCTGTGGTGTTCCCATGCCTATTACATAACTAAGCATTACACCTTAAACCTGACAGTGATTTATTTTTTATTTTAACACTTAAATTACTCAGACGGTGACAACAAGTGTAACATCATCTTTGTCTGAGAATGATTATAATTCACTTATCCTTATATTGGGCTCCCGAGTGGCGCAGCGGTCTAAGGCACTGCATCTTAGTGCTAGACGCATCACTACAGACCTTGGTTAGAATCCAAGTTGTATCACAACTGGCCATGTTTGGGAGTCCCATAGGGCAGCACACAATTGGCCCAGCGTCATCCGTGTTAGGGTTTGGCACGGGTAGGCCGTCATTGTAAATAAGAATTTGTTCTTAACTGACTTTTAAAAAATAAAAAAATATTGAAGATCATGTGCATGTACCTTTCAAGAGGTCTAGAGTACAGTCCTCCAGTATTTCTCAGCTGGCAAGGGAACAGATGCCTCTTGCCCATAGCGCTGTGGAGAATGAGACACCCCTAATCAGTGATATTCAGGCCCCCAATTTCTGCTTCTGCTCACTGGGGCGAGAGCAGGTTTCCATGGAGGTCTTGAAGTCAGTTATTGTATTTTTCTTTGCCAAGCACTCTCCTCTGTAATCTACTCAGTTTAATTTTTTTTGTAGCACTAGAATATAAGTTCCGCTTCAGTTCATCTCCATTAAAATGACGTATTATGCTGTCAGCAATGGTCGTGCCCTAGATTTGACTGACAGCATAATTTGTTCTGTAGATACGGATTATTGCACTTTTTTTTGCCACAGTGCAGCAACCTCATTGTGTTGGGCAAGACCAATAACAGATTCATGGTGGGTAATGAGGGGAAGTAGTAGTGCTGTTCACTCATATGTGGCCATTACCTAGCTGTAGCCGAGGAGTATTATTTTGCATAATTGTTTGGTGAATAGTCTACTAAGACTAGGGTTGTTAAAAGGATATAGAAGTGTCAAAAGGGAATCGATTCTGTAACTATGCACGCAGGTGGGGACAGCAAAGTCACTTAGGGACTCGCAGACCCTTTTTAAAAGATGCCCAAATTGAGTGTTTTTGGTAAACAGGTCTAGACGTGTTTTGAACACCTGCAGGTGCAAAATTATTTAACCTTCGTAACCTCATTTACAACACCTTCTGTACTCCTTCCTTCAGTTTTTCAAGGACAAGACACCAAAATAAACTCACCATTGACCGATCATTCTCCCTCTCTTGGCCAGATCCTCTATCACGTCAACCTTGACTTCCACTGCTATGCAGATGACGCCCAGATCTACCTCAGCACCAAATCTCTCCTCAACCCACCTCTGACCCACATTGAATCCTGCCTCTCTGCGATAAATACATGGATGCAGCAAAACGTCCTCAACCTCAACAGTGATACAATGGAACTCCTACTCCTCAAATCCACCCGCATCAAATCCACCCTCAACAAAGCTAAGACCCTCACCATTGACGACACCACTGTGTCTCCCTCCCCCACACAGGCAACGTTGGCGTCGTTCTAGACACCACCCTCTCTTTTGACCACCACAGGATAGATGGTTCATCCACCTCCACAACATTGCCAAAGTCAGGCCCTCCCTCTCCCGTTCTGCCGCTGAAACCCTCATACATGCATTGATCTCCTCCCGTCTTGACTAATGCAACTCACTACTCTCCGGCATCAACTCAAACTGCCTCCATAAGCTCCAAATTGTTCAAAACTCTGCAGCTCACCACACTCAGTCTTGGCAGCACGTCACCCATGTTCTCTGTGAACACCACTGGCTCTCAACACATTGATTACTATATCCTCCTTCGTACCTACAAAGCCCTTCACCACCTTGCACCTCCTTACCTCTCAGACCTTCTTCTCCCCTACCAACCCACATCCCCACGTCGAAGCTCCAAAGCTTCAGCGACAGGGACCTCACCAGGGTTGCTCCTAGTCTCTGGAAGTCCCTCCTTTCAGCCATCTGTGACTCTGAGTCCTTCACCACCTTTCAGGGTCCTAAAGCCCCCCAATCTCGCCCCTTACCCTAAACCGGGTTTGCATCTAAACCCAAATCCTACCCTCCTCATACACTGATACAGTACGTCACACTCTTTCCCTTTCTTGAGCTGACCCCTCTCTTTGTTTTTTGTTTCGTCTGATGTTAAATTTTGACTCCTGTTTTTTTATTTTATTTCTACAATTGTAAAGTGATTTTGGGTCTTTAAAGTGCTAAACAAGTCCCATGTCTTATTTGTATAACTATTTTCCTCTGCCTAGCACCTTCCTCTACCTCACTTAACTGCCTATCATGCGCCCCCCACAAATAATCTGGCTGGGTAGATGTGATTGCGTATATCTCGCTCGCTCTGTGTGTGCGTGTGTGTGCCCCAGGGAAGTGTTTCTCTCGCTTAAATATTTATGTGTTGGCCTACATACAATTATTTTTCAGAACATATTAAATTAGACATTCAATTAATGATTTTTTTTTTAATTGCGTATTATTGTGGTAGGAGGAACCTTAGTTTTGGTCTGTGTTTTCCAGGGGACTCCAATTAGTAAAATATATTAATTCAACCTTAGACCTGTTGTTCGGGTGAGAGCTTTGTTCTGAACGTCCACTGTGAAGTTAATCATTTAAAACTTTGGAAATATATTGCTTTCATCTATTGCAAACAGAATAGGCTACTGTAGCCTAATAACGAGTTCTTGGTCAATGCATCTTCATATTTGTCTGCCTACTGGCGCGTGTAAAACAAAGTTCAATATTTTCGGCAATTCCCGCCAATGTTTTGGCTCGGTGAAGCACATTGTAAAAAATAATTGTACTCGACAGTATTTTTACGAGCACAATTCCCGCCCATACACGCCATCGTCACTGATTCAAATTGCCAGAGAGGTTTTAGTTCGGTGAAGTACCACTGTCGCATCGCTAGAGGAACGGATACTAGGTCAGGCTTTGTTTGTGGATGAGCTCCATCACCTCCTCCCAGAAATGTGGACGGATATAAGGAAACTACTGCTCTTTCATTTGTTAGCCCTGAAACTTCATCCCTCAAAAGGTTTGTCCTATTTTCTTCGATCCTTAAAATGATGGTAATCGGATGAAAGTATGCCGGTAATGAGCTAAACGGAGAGGGATCCAGCCTAACGCGGTCTCCTCCGGATGATAGCGAATGATTTCATGCGCTAGCCTACTGTTGCAACGGTGTGGGATAACCACTCATTGTTAGTGGAACTGAATGAAAATATCACAATACAAATTGTGGTAATTTAAACTGTATGTTTTATGAACATTTATGGGAAAATGTATGGGAAATGTGTGCGTCAGCGTTTACTTGGCAATGTTGACATGTGTTCCTTGGATGTGAGAGCATCCATATAATTACAACATAGGTGGTAGTAGCCTAGGCTACATTAATCTTTGTTTCATTGTAACGATACGATGGTTAGGCCTAACGTGCGCCCACTCCCTTTTAAAATGCTATAATTATAAATGACAGAATCGGTCCTTACAATCGGTCCTCACAATGGGCAAAGACATCAGTTCAACTTCTAGTTTTGATTTACATTTGGTTGAGTTGTCAATGTCAACTAACGTGAAATCAATGTGAAATAAACAAACAAAAAAGGTACCATGTCATTGCATTTAGGTGAGAAGTTGTGTGAAAAAAACGAAATTCCCTTACAATGATTACTTTTTTCAAACCCAATCAGTTTTCCACGTTGATTCAACGTCATCACATTTATTTTTGTTTGTTGAAATTACGTGGAAACAACGTTGATTCAACCAGTTTGCCAAGTGGGTTATGTGTCTTATTGTAGCAAAACAACAGCCCAAAGTGACGCTCATAACGGAATCCTATTTCAATACTGACTGACTGGCTGAATATGCGGCATATCATAGGCATTCATTAGCAAATTACAGTTTGAGCCCATGTGTTAGGTGGATGGCGGGATGTGCGCGTATTATTGATGTTTTTTCCAACATTGCAGGAGCAGTGGCAGAAGAGTGTGAGGATGGTCAGTTTCAGTGCAATAACAAAAGGTGTATACCGACCATATGGAGGTGCGACGATGATGACGACTGCTCAGACAACAGCGACGAGGAAAACTGTGGTAAGTAAAACAATTCATAATCATGTCTGACATTGCCTTCAAATTGCCTACACGTGACACTTAGGCAACTTTTCAATTTCTAAAAACACACATGGACACTTGAGAAACAGACCATGACTCGTCTACTCAGAATAATAGTGACTTTTTGGCACGTTTGGTGGCGGTGGAGAACTGTGACTATAGGACCATCAGAGGGATCAGAAATCTTCCAATACCTTGTATCAAACTCCAAAATCAAGAAGAAAACATAGCATCACTTAATGTGCCCAACATATCTTCTGTAGATGGAACATTCTAGTTATAGTGAAGGAGGAACAATGCTTTTTGACATTATGAATGAATCAAACAGGCCTGGCCGCGCTTTGGGCTGCCGCACAAACAGAGATAGAACAGGCACGGACACAACATGTGACACACAGCATAAAATAATTGGACCAGCAAAACAAAAAACACACTTTTTACACAACCTATGGTAGGCCAACACCACTATCACCAAAAGTGACAGCAAAAGTGTCACATCTAAGGTGACAGGGCTTGTGGTGCTGAAAGGACAGGGACCGTAATACCTGTGCACACCATAGCGCTGAAGGAGAGACAGTTTTGGTCAAACAAGAAAACTGGGAATCCTGCCAAAAACTAGCTCCGACTGGGATGATTATTTTTTGAACTGTCATCAAACTCAGATTTCCAACTCAGGAACTCGGGCCTCTTTCTAGAGCTCTGACCTCAAGATCACTGATGTCATGATTTTGACCTTGTTTATATTTTTTGAGTTCCATGTTGTCTTGAAAGCACCAATAGACATTTAATTTCCATTAGAATATTTTTTAACAGACCCACCAATTACAAGTCAAAATGTGATTGGTTCATTGCACTGTCACTCCAAAATTCTGCTCTAATAGAGTTTGATGGCAGAGGCCTTCTGTCTAGCTTCTGAAGGTCTAGCCAATGGCTGGCTGAGCTAGATTTTTCTACCCATAGACCACCAATGAAAATAAATCCTGATTGGATATAAATCAGTATTAACCCTTGTCTTTCCAACACAAACAGAAGCGATGAAATCAGAAGATCATACAATTGATTGTAAAGATGAAATAGAAATTAACACAACATTTTATTTGACATTTATTTATAAATCCTTAGGCCTTCTCTGAAGGCTTTGAAGGGGCTCCTTATTCCACGCTATTTTGTAGACTATGGTGGTTTGGTCTCGTTCTATCACCATAAAAATGTATGCCTATGTCAGATAATGTTAAAAGCAAGTAACGTTAATTCTACTCTCCACAGTAGCTATGTTGAATCGGGTGGCTAGTGCCTTGCATGTAAACCATTCCCCTTAATGTTTGAAAGAACAGGTGGATAGGGAGGGGATGCTCGAGGGGCCTGTCATGCCAAACAGTGTCCACCTTCCAAAAAAGTGTCCTCCCTGCATCACAATGGGAATCGATATTTTATTAGCGTCCGTATTAGCGTCCGTTGCTATATCAGCGGTGTGTGATGACCTAATGCGTTGAATTTTGGAGATCATTACAGCCACAATTTTAAAAAAAAATCCACGCTATGTAAACAAATCAGATTTCTGTGACAATTTAGCTGCTGAAACAACTTTTGTTGAGCTAATAAGATGAAAACTACTTTTGGGTACCTTGTTAACATGTCATCAACCTGAAATCCATGTCTTAAAAGTGGCTATGTTTCGGACATAGCGAAGGAAACGGCTATTCGCTTGACATGTTAATATTGCTTACCTTACAGATCACAAAGTCAGCTAATTTCCACTCCATTCATATGCACATCGATTTGATTCATACTCTGGCTTGTCTGGCTGGCATGTTTTTATTTTGAGCTTGTCTTGTCTACACTGAAACTCTATTATGATTATTTAAAAAATATATATATATCTCACATGGCTCATCAGTACACACCCTTGTGGTTGAATATATATGTACCTACTGTCGGTCCTAGGCCAACAATGAATAATGTTGAACTAACAAATTACCATCACGGGCTATGTTACAATTTACAACAGTGAACAGCTTGTGAAAGAGTGAACAGCTTGTGAAAGAGTGAAGAGCCTTGTGAAACAGGTGCGTCAATCGACTCTAGGGGGTTAAGAGAAGGGGACCGAGATGAAAACAAGCAAACACACAGGTTACAGGTAGATCAGGTATTGATTGATTTAAGTGTTCGATTAGACATGCAATAATGTAAATGGCAGTCAAAAAAAGAAAGGATATCCGTCTGTCATTTTTTACACCAGAGGGGTTGATGAGGGCGGTAAGGAATGGGAGGAGGTCTCCAGAGATGGAGAAGGGATGGGATGAGGTCTCCAGAGATGGAGAAGGGATGGGGTGAGGTCTCCAGAGATGGAGAAGGGATGGGAGGAGGTCTCCAGAGATGGAGAAGGGATGGGAGGAGGTCTCCAGAGATGGAGAAGGGATGGGAGGAGGTCTCCAGAGATGGAGAAGGGATGGGAGGAGGTCTCCAGAGATGGAGAAGGGATGGGAGGAGGTCTCCAGAGATGGAGAAGGGATGGGAGGAGGTCTCCAGAGATGGAGAAGGGATGGGGTGAGGTCTCCAGAGATGGAGAAGGGATGGGAGGAGGTCTCCAGAGATGGAGAAGGGATGGGAGGAGGTCTCCAGAGATGGAGAAGGGATGGGAGGAGGTCTCCAGAGATGGAGAAGGGATGGGAGGAGGTCTCCAGAGATGGAGAAGGAATGGGAGGAGGTCTCCAGAGATGGAGAAGGGATGGGATGAGTGGGCAGATTGTTCTGCAATCAGATGTCACTAGATGCAGAATTTCATCTGGAGTGAGAGGAGAAAGAGTTGAAGGATGATGGAAGAGACAGAATCAAGAGACAGCAGGTGCTACTTCTTCCTGTCACTTGTAATCGACAGGCAGCCAGTCTCGAAAGGGGGGCTTGAAGCTTGCTCAAGCTGGTCATCGTCTTGTCTCCTCGCCGTCTTGAAACATGGCAGAACCCCTGGAGATCAAAAGCAGAGTAAAGGGAAAAGAGTTGGCGGGATGAAAAAGCAAACACAAAGGCTACTTAATTTTCAATATCATGGGCCTGGTTTAGTTGAAAGCCCTCACCACGTCAAGGTATAGGCTGTGAGTTTTTTTCATTTTTAAAATTAAGTCCCTTAACCCCCTACTCTATTTTTTCAGTGTTTGATCTGATGGGGCTCAAGTAGGTGTAACAATATGGTGATGACCCCATCCTGCTGTGTAATGGGCTCCGGGACACCTCTGTCATATCATTTACACAAATCTATTGCTTTTAAATGGTTTAACTTGGATCAAACGTTTTGGGTAGCCTTCCACAACCTTCCCACAATAAGTTGGGTGAATTTTGGCCCATTCCTCCTGACAGAGCTGGTGTAACTGAGTCAGGTTTGTAGGCCTGCTTGCTCGCACATGCTTATTAATTTCTGCCTACAAATCATCTATAGGATTGAGGTTAGGGCTTTGTGACGGCCACTCCAATACCTTGACTTTGTTGTCGTTAAGCCATTTTCCCACAACGTTTGAAGAATGCTTGGGGTCATTGTCCATTTGGAAGACCCATTTGTGACCAAGCTTTAACTTCCTGACTGATGTCTTTAGATGTTGCTTCAATATATCCACATAATTTCCCTCCCTAATGATGCCACCTATTTTGTGAAGTGCACCAGTCCCACCTGCAGCAAAGCACCCCTACAACATGATGCTGCCACCCCCATGCTTCATGGTTGGGATGGTGTTCTTCGGCTTGCAAGCCTCCCCCTTTTTTCTTCAAACATAATGATGGTCATTATGGCCAAACAGTTCTATTTTTGTTTCATCAGACCAGAGGACATTTCTCCAAAAAAGTGTGATCTTTGTCCCAATCATCAGTTGCAAACCGTAGTCTGGCTTTTTTATGGCGGTTTTGGAGCAGCGGCTTCTTCCTTGCTGAGCGGCCTTTCAGGTCATGTCTATATAGGACTCGTTTTACTGTGGATATAGATACTTTTGTACCGGTTTCCTCCAGGATCTTCACAAGGCTCTTTACCGTTGTTCTGGGATTGATTTGCACTTTTCACACCAAAGTACGTTCATCACCAGGAGACAGAATGTGTCTCCTTCCTGAGCGGTATGACGGCTGCGTGGTCCTTGTACTTGCGTACTATTGTTTGTACAGATGAACGTGGTACCTTCAGGCATTTGGAAATTGCTCCCAAGGATGAACCAAACTTGTGGTCTACAATTTTTTTCTGAGGTCTTGGCTGATTTATTTTGATTTTCCCATGATGTCAAGCAAAGAGGCAATGCGTTTGAAGGTAGGCCTTGAAATACATCCACAGGTACAGCTTCAGTTGAATGATGTCAATTAGCCTATCAGAAGCTTCTAAAGCCATGACATAATTTTCAGGAATTTTCCAAGCTGTTTAAAGGCACAGTCAACTTGGAGTATGTAAACAATTGTTGGAAAAATTACTTGTGTCATGCACAAAGTAGATGTCCTAACCGACTTGCCAAAACTATAGTTTGTTAACAAGAAGTTTGTGGAGTGGTTGAAAAACGAGTTTGAATGACTCCAACCTAAGTGAATTGTAACGTCCGACTTCAATTGTTCATGTGCCTAACAAGTTGGAAGACATTGGTTGTTGAAATACTAAAGTTGACGAACATCTCCACCCTGTCTTTCTCTCTGTTTTTCTGTTTTTCTCTCTTTCTCTCTGTCTCTCACTTGTATCCTCTTTCTCACTTACTTTTGTTCTCTGTCAGTCTGTTTCTCTCTCTCAATTCAATTCAAGGGCTTTATCTCTCTCTCTCTCTCTCTCTCTCTCTCTCTCTCTCTCTCTCTCTCTCTCTCTCTCTCTCTCTCTGTCTCTGTGTGTGTGTGACAACTAGTTAAGGGCAGTTGGTGTGACCATAGTTGCTTACTATTGCTTAATCCATTTGTTTGATCTGGGTTAACTTATAGCTAGATACCTCAATATGACATAGACATATACTGTAGATGGCTAAGTATTGAAAAATGGCTGTAAACTAAATCCTTCCAGTGATCTAATAATAGTTAACTACTTAACGTTTCCCTGAATTGTGAATTTCTCTGCCCCCCTACGAATGTTGCGCCTCTTGTCGAGATCACTGGTACCTTCATAGTACTTTTGGCTGGTTAGAAAATAAAATTAAAACTCCCCGAGGGATGCCATTAAAGTGCAAGCTACATACAAACAGAAAGGAACAATAACAGTTAGCTAGCTAGCTAACGTTAGCTAAATATAACTTTCTGGCTAGCTAGCTGACTAGGCAGGCTGAGTAGCTAGCAATGTCAATATTTATTCCTATTTAACAATATTTTCTTATATAATGACAGAGTACCAGTCAAAAAATTTGGGCACACCTACTTATTTAAGGGTTTTTCTTTATTTCTACTATTTTCTATATTATAGAATAACAGTGAATACATCAACACTTTGAAATGACACATGGAATTATGTAGTAACCAAAAAAGTGTTAAACAAATCAAAATGTATTTTCTATTTGATATTAAGCTGTCACCAAGGCAAAGGGTGGCTACTTTGCAGAATATAAAATATATTTAGATTTGTTTAACACTGTTTTGGTTACTACATGATTCCATATGTGGTATTTCATAGTTGTGATGTCTTCACTATTATTCTACAATGTAGAACACAGTAAAAATAAAGAAAAACCCTTGAATGAGTTGGTGTGTTCAAACTTTTGACTGGTACTAGCGACATGTGGGAAAGAAAGTTTTGTCTATCCAGTCTTTTCAGTCTTCTGAAGCAGTAGGTAGCAGGCAGGTAGTCACCCTCAAAACACTGTCCTTGGAGAGCGATTTTAAGTTAGTAAATTTGCGCTGATCGAGCGAGCGCTTATGAGGTGAAATAAAACTAGAACTGTCCTCCGCGTCCTCCGTCCTCCACGACCGCTACAGAGGCAAGCAACGGGCGCTTTGGTTCATTACGTAGGCCGGTCATAATTTTGCCAGTTCTAGAAACTGCCCTAGCAACAGAAGCTAGAGCTCATCGAATTCCCTTGTGACGCGGGGGTTGGGGACACTTTTTGTCAGGTGGACACTATTTGGCATGATGGGCCCGATTTGTGTGCAGGTGATTTAACTCCTTCTGTCGAGAGTTCCTGGCTATTTTTCATTTAGGGCAGTGGTGCTATGTTTGGTTCTCAGGCCTCAGGGGCAATTTGTGGTGGAGGCGTGAACGATGATTGGACAGCACATCTTCCCATCTCTTCCCACCCACACAGAGAAACCAGCTGACAGATAGTATATAGCTGCCTATGAGAGCCTATAGAGCTTTGATAGTTATCCAGAATCCTGTCAGACTCCCTCTGAAAAAATAATAGAATTCCAATCCCCTTGCTCTTTGTGTACCCAGCCCGTGTCCTATATTTTCAGGAGAAGCACAAACAAAAACATTGGTTGTACTCTTGGCATGCGTTTCTCTTTTGTCTCTCTGGGTTAATTGTGGCTCAAGAGAAATTCCTACTGGTACCCACTCTGTGCACAACTCTCTCTGTCTCCCTCTCTTACAAACACGCACGCGCACACACATTTTCACTATCTTTCGCTCTTCTCTCTCCTTTGTGTCTGTCTTAAGGCTTCTGCATGTTTCGGTTTGGCGTGCTTGCGTGCTGCCTTAAAAGACCTTTGCTTGAATAATGAGAAAAAGCAGCAATAGTAATGTTTGTCCAGGATACACTTCCTCCAAATCGTCCCAATTAATCTAAAATAATTCAATAAATCTTTCATTAATTTGGACGTTTTTGCCGAGATCTTAGTTGTGCAGTTTTACATCTATTTCTCAAATGAAAAAAATGTGCATGAAAACGAGTCATCAATCGTTGAATGACAACAAACACTTACCGTAATTGCTGGACTATTAAGCGCACCTGAATATAAACCGCACCCACTGAATTATTAAAAAATATGTATTTTGTACATAAATACGCCGCACATGTCTATAAGCCGCAGGTGCCTACCGGTACATTGAAACAAATGAACTTGGTCACTATCTTCCTCCTCCTGTGCACTAAAACCACTGAAGTCATCTCCTTCGGTGTCGGAGATGAATAGCCTCAGAATTGCTTCATCCGATGTTGGATCGTTTTCATTGTCGCTCTCGTCACTTTCATCCGGAGGCAAATACCCCGCTGAGCTCATGCTGCCCCTTCAACACTCAGCAGTCCAACCTTTCGAAAGCCGTTGATGATAGTGGATTTTTTGACAATGCTCCACGCTGTCAGGACCCACTGGCAGACTTGACCATAAGTTGCTCTTCGCATGCAGCCTGTTTTAGTGAAGGATTTCTCCCCACTTGTCATCCAAGCCTCCCACTGAACACGGAGCGCCACCTTAAATGCACGATTTACACTGATGTCGAGTGGCTGCAAATACTTTGGGCCATCTGCTTTTCTTCCCTCTGAAAGCTTTTGTTGTCTTTTTTTTGAGTCAGTTCCTCACGCTGCTGTTTCCAACGTCTTATCATCGACTCATTAAGGCCAAGCTCCCGTGCAGCAGCTCTCTTTCCTTTTCCAACAGCCAGATCGATCGCCTTCAACTTGAAAGCTGCATCATATGCATTTCTCTGTGTCTTTGCCATGATGAGGGTGACAAAATTACTACCGTAATCAGAATGATGGGAAGTTTGAGCGCGCTCGATTTTACGTCACATTATGTGACGGTGCTCAGTTTTTTGGCGGCATGAATCTTGTGAAAGCGGGAAAAATCCATAAATTAGCCGCGTCATTGTATAAACCGCAAGGTTCAAAGCGTGGGAATAAAGTAGCGGTTTATAGTCCGGAAATTACGGTAATTGAAAAATCCCTACTGTTGACCAATGGCCAACGAAGGGGTGTAGAGTTCATCTCCAAGCCTCCGCTTGTAGTGTGCATGAACAGCTGAAAAAACCCTTGCCTGGAATAGAGTATAATAGCTGGAATAGAGTGTAATGGCTGGAATAGAGTATAATGGCTGGAATAGAGTATAATGGCTGGAATAGAGTATAATGGCTAGAATAGAGTATAATGGCTGGAATAGAGTATAATGGCTGGAATAGAGTATAATGGCTGGAATAGAGTATAATGGCTGGAATGGATTGCATCCGCTCCATTCTGGCCATTATTATGAGCCCTTCTCCCCTCAGCAGCTTCCATTGACCCACACACACACACTTTGTAGAGCATTTAGATCTATTGTGGCGATAAAGCCAGTCTCCGGAGGCCGCTTGGTATCCTTGCCCCCTCGTCTCTGACAGTGACACCAGCAGGTTGAGTCCTCAGGCCTCAGTGAAAACAGGTCATTTGGAGCTTCTCTCTTCGTCTCCCTAAAAGATTAATGTGTCACTGTTCCACACCCGCGATACTGTGTGGGACATTTTTGTTATCGTTTTTTTTTGTTCTTTGTTATTTTCTATTAAAGATTAAGGGCATCGGTCTGGTGGACCCATTTTCTCCTTCTTTACTGTCCAACAGGGCTGGTGGCTTCAATTCCTTTTCAATTCTGTGAATTCAGGAGGTAAACCACATTTTTCTCATAGAGGAACGTTGAAATTTCTGTTTACTTCCTAAGTTGACTGGACTGACATGTAATTGACTTGAATCCTGCTGTACAACGGAATGTTACGTTTGGGTGGGTTGCATTTTGGAAATGTCAGCTTTGCAAATACTTCTGGAAGTTGTATTTGTCACATGCTCCGTAAACAACAGGTGTAGACTAACAGTGAAACACTTACTGATGGGCCCTTCACAACAATGCAGAGGGAGCGAAAAAATAGAAATGATAGAAAAATAATAACACAGGGATTAAATACACAATGAGTAACGATAACTTGGCTATGTACACAGGGTACCAGTACCGAGTTGCTGTGCAGGGGTACGAGGTAAGTGAGGTAGATGTATACATATAGGTAGTGATAAAGGGACTAGGCAACAGGATCGATAATAAACAGTAACAGCAGCAAATGTGAGTCAAAAGAGTTAGTGCGAAAAGGTTCAATGCAGATAGTCCGTGTAGCTACTCGTTAATTTAAATAACTATTTAGCAGTGAACTTGGGTGTAGAAGCTGTTCAGGGTCCTGTTGGTTCCAGACGTGGGGCACCGGTAACACTTCCCGTGCGGTAGCAGAGAGAGCCGTCTATGACTAGGGTGGCTGGACTCTTTGGGCCTTACGGCCTTCCTTTGACACCTAATCGAGGTAAATGACTATGCTACCAACATGCTTTTAGCAGGGGCCACCTGCTATTTGATGATGACACTTTCAAAATGGCATCACATTTTTCTTTTAGTTTGAAGTCTTCACTATGGTGACTAGCTGCTGCGTGTGGTGTGCCATATCTGTGTGAGCCCACGGATAAGGCTGATTGAATTGCCTTATTGTTAGCCAGATTGTCGCCATCATCCTCATTCCTCACACAGTTGACCTGCTCTCAATGGGCCAAGACCCTTGCAATATTGGAGAATTACTCCCTTTTCAAATAGGCTAGGTTTTCAGAGGACTAGGCTTTACTATGAAGGTCGGGAATAATCAAATGAATACATGTACTGTATGTTAAAGAAGAATGCATGTAGGCTACTTGTACTGTATGAGAGTATCCCCTTTTCGAGGCTATTGTATAATAAGATGAATTTCCAATTGTGTGATGGTTCGACAGCATACTACAGTGTATGCATTTTGTCTATGTTAAAGGCCCAATGCAGTCATCAACATGATTTTCCCGTGTTTTATATATATTTCCACACTATGAAGTTGGAATAATACTGTGAAATTGTGAAAAATATGATAATTTAGTGTAAGGGCTGTTTGAAAAGGCCACCTGAAATTTCAGCCTGTTTTTGGTAGGATAGAGTTTTGGCCTGCCTGGTCGGTTAATAGACCAATAAGAAAGAGTTCCAAACCTCTGCCAATAACAGCTAGTTTTCAGTTTTCCCCTCCCAACTCAGACTACTCCCAGACAGTCCTAGTAAAATTCTTGCTTGAGAAATCGCTCTTAGCAAAATAAGCTATTTTTATTTATTTGGGCAAATTGCAATGGAAAACAATCACGGTAAGGTACTTAATTGTAACACAGAAATTATTTGATATTGAGATAAATGTAGAAAGTGTTTAAGTGTCTAAACATAAGATGTGTTTACTGTATGGTGTAATGAAGGTAATGACAAAGGGGTAATGTGGGGCAGAGGAATATAAATGTTTCCAATAGGGATGTGCATCTTTCCCTTTCAAGACGATTCGATACGTATCTATACTGAACAAAAATATAAATGCAACATTCAATTATCTGGCAACAGCTCTGGTGGACATTCCTGCAGTCAGCATGCCAATTGCATGCTCCCTCAAAACTTGAGACATCTGTGGCATTGTGTTGTGTGACAAACCTGCACATTTTAGAGTGAACTTGTATTGTCCCCAGCACAAGGTGCATCTGTATAATTATCATGCTGTTTAATCAGCTTCTTGATATGCCACACCTTTTCAAATGGATGGATTATCTTGGCAAAGGAGAAATGCTCATCAACAGGGATGTAAACAAATTTAAACAACATTTGAGAGAAATAAGTTTTTTGTGCATATGGAACATTTCTGTGATCTTTTCTTTCAGCGCGTGAAACATGGGACCAACACTTGACATGTTGCGTTTATATTTTTGTTCAGTGTAGATACAGTTGAAGTCGGAAGTTTACATACACTTATGTTGCAGTCATTAACATTTGTTTTTCAACCACTCCACAAATTTATTGTGAGCAAACTATAGTTTTGGCAAGTCGGTTAGTGCATGACACAAGTAATTTCTCCAACAATTGTTTGCAGACAGATTATTTCACTTATAATTCACTGTATCACAATTCCAGTGGTTCAGAAGTTTACATACACTAAGTTGACTGTGCCTTTAAACAGCTTGGAAAATTTTAGAAAATAATGTCATGGCTTTAGAAGCTACCTTCAAACTCAGTGCCTCTATGCTTGACAATCATGGAAAAATCTAGAGAAATCAGCCCCAGAAATTGTAGACCTCCTAGTTCATCTTTGGGAGCAATTTCCAAACACCTAAAGGTACCACGTTCATCTGCACAAACAATGGTACGCAAGTTTAAACACCATGGGACCACGCAGTCGTCATACCGCTCAGGAAGGAGACATGTTCTGTCTCCTCGAGCTCAACGTACTTGCGAAAAGTGCAAATCGATCCTAGAACAGCAAAGGACCTTGTGAAGATGCTGGAGGAAACAGGTACAAAAGTATCTATATCCACATTAAAGCGAGTCCTATATCGACATAACTTGAAAGGCTCCTCAGCAAGGAAGAAGTCACTGCTCCAAAACTGCCATAAAAAAGCCAGACTATGGTTTGCAGCTGCACATGCGGACAAAGATCACACTTTTTTGGAGAAATGTCCTCTGGTCTGATGAAACAAAAATAGAACTGTTGGCCATAATGACCATCGTTATGTTTGGACGAAAAAGGGGGAGGCTTGCAAGCCGAAGAACACCATCCCAACCGTGATGCACGGGGATGGCAGCATCATGTTGTGGGTGTGTTTTGCTGCAGGAGGGACTGGTGCACTTCACAAAATAGATCGCTTCATGAGAAAGGAAAATTATGTGGATATATTGAAGCAACATCTCAAGACAGGAAGGAAGTTAAAGCTTGGTCGCAAATGGCTCTTCCAAATGGACAGTAACACCAAACATTCTTCCAAAGTTGTGGCAAAATGGCTTAACGGCAACAAAGTCAAGGTATTGGAGTGGCCGTCACAAAGCCCTGACCTCAATCCTATAGAAAATGTGCGGGCAGAAATGAAAAAGCGTGCGCGAGCAAGGAGGCCTACAAACCTGACTCAATTACACCAGCTCTGTCAGGAGGAATGGGCCAAAATTCACCCAACGTATTGTGGGAAGCTTGTGGAAAGCTTGTGGAAAGCTATAGGCAATGCTACCAAATACTAATTTTGTGTATGTAAACTTCTGACCCACAGGGAATGTGATGAAAGGAATAAAAGCTGAAATAATAAATTCTCTCTACTGTTATTCTGACATTTCACATTCTTAAAATAAAGTGGTGATCCTAACTGACCTAAGACAGGGAATTTATACTAGGATTAAATGTCAGGAATTGTGAAAAACTGAGTTTAAATGTATTTGGCTAATGTGTATGTAAACTTCCGACTTCAACGGTACATGTGCAGGACTAATACGTTTTAGTGTGAAATGTTTCAGTGCAATTCGGTTTGTTAGAGGAACAAATAGATGCGATTCGGTTTTACGAACATTTGTTGTCGTGCTGTCCGTCACAACAATTCTTGGTAGTCCAAAAGTCATCTGTTCTTTTGACCAATCGATTGGTCTACATTTTTTAAACGTGTATTTTTCCATATATAGACACACCCTTTGTTTTAATCAAGTCAGCCATATGCATTGAGCTAGTCTGATTCTTTAAGCACACTGTTTGATTAAATAAGACACGAATGACTCAAGAGCGAGCCAGAGATCAAGATAACCAGAAGGAAAAAACCTTAACCTGACCCAACCACTCTCCTGAAAGGATCAGTAATAGGCTACACGAGGAGTCGGCAACCTGCTTCATGTGGAATGCCAATTTATCTTACCATTTCTACTGATCTGTGTGTTAGTTATGGTTTTCATATGCACATTTTCATTAACAGTTTAATTTAATTTATAACAACTTCGTATCGCAAACTAGTTGTCATGTGGTTAATCAAAATTCGATCTAAATATAAATGAAAATGAATCAAATCTAAAACGTTGCTTCTATTGCCATTAATATCTATGTAAAAATAGTGTACATAAAGCCAACAAAATAAAAACAGTGCCATCTGCAGGTAGAAAATATCCTGATAAAAATAAATATCCTATGAATGCACCAATTTGTAAGTCGCTCTGGATAAGAGCGTCTGCTAAATGACTTAAATGTAAATGTAAATGAATCACATTGGCTACGCATGGCCAGTCTGTAACAAACTGTAAACATTTTATTCTCTTAGGTCCGGCTAAAGCTCGGCCAGCAAACTTGCAACATTGGATAAAATATTCTGGGCCCTCGAGTTTTCCGCACCAGTGAGCTCAGGACAGACACAGCTGTAGGTTATTTGTGCAAGGGATAACAGGTCATCAGGTAATTTAGGACGTTTCCACTGGATCAGAGCATTACATTTTTTCCATTTCACGCTGAGCGGTTATTGAAAGGGAGAGACCTGGAAAGATTTGTTAAATATTTTGAGGAACTATTGTCATCCTCAATGGATGTAAAAAAATCTGCTTTCGTGCTGTTTGAGGTGAAGAAAACATTACTTTGAAAAGCTCTACAGCTCATTAGTGGTGATGCTTTAAGCCAGTCAGAAATACTATCAGATCCCCAAATCGGCACATTTATATTCCTAAATTTGCGTGCAGGCCAGGTGGCCTATGGGCCTACCACTATGTGTAATCAGGTCCGCGTCCTTACTAAACATTGATAGGAGCACTCCAAACAAAAGACAATGACTAAATTGACAAAACTTGTAAATGGAATGAAATAAACAAAAACGTGTTTCTCGTTTCTCACGTGTAGGATTGGTTGTTTACTCTGCAAACAACATGTCCACTCTGACAATGGGAAAGGTAAAAGACTGGAATAATAATATATTGATTGCAATTAACAGAAATGACCGTAACCAAGCAAACATTGTAGATGACAAATTATAGGAATTAATGGTAAAAGTACTACTGTTGATATACAGTATTTAATGGGGAATTGATAGACACAAATGCAAACAATTCACACAATGAAGTTATGAAATAATGACTGAGCACAAATTGGCGGGAGAGAGTGCATTCTGTGCACATCTCTCTCCAGAGCCACACTCCCCTTCTTCTTGGACTGTTCCATCCCTGCGGCCTCCGCAATGGATTAGTCTCGGCCTCCGCAATGGATTAGTTCACTGAGATCAGTGTGAATCAGACGGGTGTCTTGTGTGCCATAAAAAAACAACAACCTATATATATATATATATACATATATGTATGTGTATGTGTGTATATATATATATATATATATATATATATATATATATATATACATACATACATACATATACATATACATATATATACATATACACACACTCCGGTCAAAAGTTTTAGAACACCTACTCATTCAAGGGTTTCTCTTTATTTGTACTATTTTCTACATTGTAGAATAATAGTGAAGATATTAAAACTATGAAATAACACTTATGGAATCATGTAGTAACCAATAAAGTGTTAAACAGATCAAAATATATTTGAGATTTTTCAAATAGCCACCTTTTGCCTTGATGACAGCTTTGCATACTCTTGGCATTCACTCAACCAGCTTCACCTGGAATGCTTTCATGGAATGGGTTTCCATGGCTGAGCAGCCGCACACAGGCCTAAGATCACCATACGCAATGCCAAGCGTCGGGTGTAGTGGTGTAAAGCTTGCCGCCTTTGGACTCTGGAGCAGTGGAAACACATTTCACCATCTGGCAGTCAGACGGACGAATCTGGGAAAAGGCTAATGGTCCAAATGCATAGTGCCAACTGTTTGGTGGAGGAAGGATAATGTTTCGGGGCTGTTTCTCATGGTTCGAGCCCTTCCTGGTTAAATAAAGGTTAAATAAAAAAAATAGGCCCCTTAGTTCCAGTGAAGGGATATCTTAGCTCTACAGCATACAATTACATTCTAGACGATTCTGTGCTTCCAACTTTGTAGCAAAAGTTTGGGGAAGGCCTTTTCCTGTTTCAGCATGACAATGCCCCCGTGCACAAAGTGAGGTCCATACAGAAATGGTTTGTCGAGATCGGTGTGGACAAACTTTACTGGCCTGCACATAAGCCCTGACCTCAACTCCATCGAAGTCCTTTGGGATGAATTGGAACGCAGACTGCGAGCCAGGCCCAATCGCCCAACATCAGTGCTGGACCTCACTAATGGTCTTGTGGCTGAATGGAAGCAAGTTCCTGCAGCAATGTTCCAACATCTAGTGGAAAGCCTTCCCAGAAGAGTGGAGGCTGTTATAGCAACAAAGGGGGGCCAACTTCATATTAATGCCCATGACTTTGGAATGAGACTTTGAACAAGCAGGTTTCAACATACTTCTGGTCATATAGTGAATATAATAGTTTGTTATAACTCTGGTAAAACACAATTTTCAACAGCGCATTGGAAAAACAATAACGTAGCAAATTACAGTGGTTGACACTAAACTAGTAAAGCCTAATATTGCCTAAGCCATTTTACAAGCATTTGAATGCTGAACGTGCAGATATGCAAGATCGGGAATATACCTCTTTTTGGTCAGCTCTTGCTGCGCATAGTGCGCAGTTTGTCTCGGCTACTACTGTAGCCTGGGGTTCAGCATGCAAAATGACTTGTAGATCAATGACTGTCAACGCAGTTACGTGCTTAGATCGACACTGAAGGAGAGGAAGCATCAGTTATCACAAAAGATGTCTTTTTGGAAGGAAGGGAAAAAGTAATATGAAAAAAAAATCATTTTAGTGATCAGGCGATTCGCAATGTTTGAATCGATTTTCTGACATGCATGCTAGATTTGGATCAGTTTGGTGTCTTGTGGACTGATGCACTCTTGTCTTAAACATTTGGACCGTGGACCGAACTTTATAGGTGAATTGTTACATCCCGTAGTTTCAAACCTATTTTGTGCAGAAGGAGAGAATGGGGAGAATTGAGATGTTTCAGAGAGCAAAGCCATTCCAGAAACTACTGCCCAATTATTTGGAGTGATTCTTACTAATGTTCTGGTTAAAGAACTACTGTGCTGCGTCATGTTTGAAAAATGTTTGTGTGTGCGTGTCCAGTATTGTGCATTTATACTGTATAAAGTGCTGTGTGTGTATGTTGGAGATTGAGTGAAACTTTGAAGGAATCTGTTCTGTGTTCCTTTGGCTTGAATAAAGCGTTGCATTTCTTAGGAATATGGCCATTCCCTTGGGTAGACAGACAGGTGCGTTCTCAAACCAACCATCTGATGGTGGTACTGATGCTAGTCTGTCACTGTTCCTAGTCTCCATCCCCCACCATCTTCTCCACCACTACACCATCCTCCTCTTGCTACTCCATCCCCCACCAGTCCTCCCCCAAAGCACACCCCACTCTCTCTTAATCCCATGCCCTCCAACTCTCATCCTAGCTCCATAGACCCCACTGACTGGCCCCCCCTCACAAACCCTCACACACTGACACACACACTTGCATGCATAATCTCACACACTCAGGCATACGTGCGCAAGCCCCAATCACACACACACACTGGCATTATTGGCACATTTTGCACTCACAGCTTATTTTTCTGCTTCTGAATTATGAAAAAATTCAAACAATCAATTTAGTTAATATGCAATACCACAACACCATTGTGATATGCTCTGTTGTTACGTAACTTAGTTATTCCATTCTCGGACAGAATTTTATAATGCAGAGACACTCTTCTCATCTTCTAACAGGTTGACAGCACTGTGGATCGCACAAAGGAATCCTGTATAGCATTCTGAAGTCATATTTGTGCCAACCCTGACATGGTGCCTAATATAGCAATATCTCCCAGGATGCGTCCCAAATGATACCCTATTCCTTTTGTAGTGCACTACTTCTGACCACGGCCCACTATAAAGGGAATAGGGTTCCATATGGAACGCTGAGTTTGTCTCTCCCATGTATTCTTTTAAACCGTCCCTTGAAAATCTCGCTGGCCGCACTCTTTTCCTTTCTTTTATTGGGTTGTCATCCAGATGGCAGATTATACCATGTCTAGGCCTATTCCAACAACAATAGGCTACTCATGAATATAACATGTTTTGATATCGACACCAGGAGAGGGAGGCTCTCCATTGTCCATGTCAGGTTGAAACAGTTCTGTTTGTCTATAAACAGACATTTACATTTGAGTCATTTAGCAGACGCTCTTATTGTGAGTAACTTACGAACCAGTAAATTCAACTATGGTAGGTCAAGCAACCACATATCACAATCAGTCTCAAGGCCATCAGACTGTTAAACAGCCACCACTAACATGGAGAGGCTGCAGGCAACATAGAGACTCAAATCTCTGGCCACTTTAATAAAGGTATCACTAGTCACTTTAAATAATGGCACTTTAATAATGTTTACATCTCCTACATTACTAATCTCTTAGGTTTATGCTCTATTCTATACCATCTATTGCGTCTTGCCTATGCCGCACGGCCATCGCTCATCCATATATTTTTATGTACATATTCTTATTCCATCCCTTTACACTTGTGTGTATAAGGTAGTCGTTGTGAATTTGTTAGATTACTGCGCTGTCGAAACTAGAAGCACATGCATTTTGCTACCCTCGCATTAACATCTGCTAACCACGTGTATGTACCAATAAACTTTGATTTGATTTACAAGAAATTGCTTCTATCTACAAATATCAGTGCTTGTCTTGTATAAGTACGAACAATGGACAAGAACAACAGTTAGCCTAAGTTTGAGTCCTGGTCTATTTGCTCTATTTTTATAGCTAAGATAAATCCAGGCTTGTCTTTTGGAGGCAAAGTGGGGTAAAAAAACCTTGGACTCTCCTTCTTCTCACCACCGTTTGTTTATTTCTTCTTTCTTCATACCAGGTGTGCATCCCAGATGGTACCCTATACCCTGTAAAGTGCACTACTTTTGACAAGCACTAGACCTATATAGGAAATAGGATGCTATTTTGGATGCACACCAAGTCTCCGATTGGATGTGGTCTCTTCTTATTCTGTGCCAAAACACTTCACCCAATACCCACCACAATCCGCTTATATCAGGAAGTTATTTTGGGTGGGGGCACCAGTTTGATTGGCGGCAGAGGTTAGTCATGACTTTGGAGCTGCAGTGTTGCTGTGTCCCAATGCAGCACTCAATCCCCGTGGTGCTTTGGGGACAAAGAGATGATTTATTTACCCACGTTGACAGCACTGTCTTCTGTTCCGACCGCAAAAATGAACGCTTTTTAGAAATGCATTGCCTTCTGTCATGTGGTTGGTTCCACGTTTGCAGTATTAATTTCGGACAACTTAAAAACAAAAGCTATTCAGAATGTATTTCCACCTCTATTTTCTCCTGAGTCATAATATAGACCGACAACAGTTCAATGGTTCAGGTTTGCATTGTCTTCTGACAGCCAAACAACTAAAAGCCTTTCAGATTGTATTTCCTCCTGTCCTGATATAGTGTATTCAGACCCCTTGACTTTTTTCACATTTTGTTATGTTACAGCCTTATTTGGATCATATTATTTATTTGTGTTTTTTTATTTTATTTCATTTAAACCTTTATTTAACTGGGTTGCGAATGACTGGGACGCGTCCATAGATACAGAACAAAAATACTTAATGACTGTGTCTCATGTCTGGCAACCAAACCGATAGAACGAACGAACGACCAACCGGCTTGGGCAGCAACCTTAGATTTGTGTCGGGACTATATCTCGTGTAAGGATGAAATTATATGTTTTTTATGAAAATATGTCAATCATTGTTTGAATATGTTGGTAACCCGTATAAAAGTGATGCCCTCGAAACCAGTGTTTGGAGGATATATTGGCATTAGGCCCTAGATGAAATCAAGGGCCAGCAAACTGCCAATATATCCTCCAAACACAGGCTTCGAGGGCATTATCACTTAAGTCCGTCAACAGTTTTTTTAATGATCCTTTAAACCACTACTACTAGTTTGATGGTTGTAGCCGTCAATTGTTCCATTAACATCACCCATATTAGCAAACGTATTTCATTTAAAACTTCACATTTCTTTAGTATATGCTACTTATCGTAATGAAGAAAATCAGCAAAATGCCTGCGATAAGCGATCAGTATGGTCGTTGTCGATCATTTTTGGTTTATCGGACCCAGCTTTACTCTACGAGCATATCCAGTTCTAGAGTGGGATCTCTGCTAGTTTTAAAGTTGTGGCCCATTTTAAACAGATAAATAGACATAGTAGGAAATGTAACCAATCACAGTCCTCCTTTTACCTGTATCATTGCACATCTTTGAAGTTCCTTGGTGCCCACATCACCAACAAACTATCATGGTCCAAACATACCAAGTCAGTCGTGAAGAGGGCACGACAAAACATTTTCCCCCACAGGAGACTGAAAAGATTTGGCATGGATCCCCAGATCCTCAAAAGGTTCTACAGCTGCACCATCGAGAGCATCCTGACTAGTTTCATCACCGCCTGGTATGGCAACTGCTCGGCATCTGACCGTAAGGCGGTACAAAGGGTAGTGCGTACGGCCCAGTACATCACTGGGGACAAGCTTCCTGCCACCCAGGGCCTACATAATAGGCGGTGTCAGAGGAAAGCCCTAAAAATTGTCACCCAAGTTATAGACTGTTTTCTCTGCTACCCCACGGTAAGCGGTACCGGAGCGCCAAGTTTAGGACAAAAGTCTCCTCAACAGCTTCTACCCCCAAGCCATAAGAATGCTGAACAATTCATCAAATGGCCACTGGACTATTTACATTGACCCCTCCTCCCTTGTGTACACTGCTGCTACTCTCTGTTTATTGTCTATGCATTGTTCATGTGGATAATCTTGTGACAAAGCTTACATTTAAATTAGGTTTTTATTTTTGTAAAAAGTCATGCTTCCCATTTATGGCTAGAAAGAAGCTTGTTAATGTCACACCTTGACCATAGTTTGCTTTGTATGTGTCTATGTTTTGTTTGGTCAGGGTGTGATCTGAGTGGGCATTCTATGTTACATGTCTAATTAGTCTATTTCTATGTTTGGTCTATGGTTGGTCTATTTCTGATATGGTTCTCAATCAGAGGCAGGTGTTAGTCATTGTCTCTGATTGGGAACCATATTTAGGTAGCCTGTTTGGTGTTGGGTTTTGTGGGTGATTGTTCCTGTCTCTGTGTTTGTTTGCACCAGATAGGCTGTTTAGGTTTTTTCACGTTTATTGTTTTTGTATACTGTTTGTGTTTTCATCTTTATTAAAGATGTATACAAGTAGCCACGCTGCATTTTGGTCCGCCTCTCCTTCAACTCAAGAAAACTGTTACAGTTAAGGCCACTTTTCTCTATGTAATTTATTATGTTGACTTGTTGTGTATGCATTTAAATAAATAAATAAATATATATTTCACCTTTATTTAACCAGGTAGGCTAGTTGAGAGCAAGTTCTCGTTTACAACTGCGACCTGGCCAAGATAAAGCAAAACAGTGCGACACAAACAACAACACAGAGTTACACATGGAATAAACAAACATACAGTTAATAATACAATTGATAAAAAGTCTATATACAGTGTGTGCAAATGAGGTAAGATAAGGGAGGTAGGCAATAAATAGGCCATAGTGGTGAAATAATTACAATTGAGTAATTAAACACGAGTAATAGATGTGCAAAATATGAATGTGCAATTAGAGATACTGGGGTGCAAAGGAACTAAATAATAAATAACAGTATGGGGATGAGGTTGTTGGATGGGATATTTACAGATGGGCTATGTACATGTGCAATGATCTGTAAGCTGCTCTGACAGCTGGTGCTTAAAGTTAGTGAGGGAGATGGGTCTCCAGCTTCAGTGATTTTTGCAATTCATTCCAGTCATTGGCAGCAGAGAACTGGAAGGAAAGGAGGCCAAAGGAGGATTTGGCTTTGGGGGTGACCAGTGAAATATACCTGCTGGAGTGCGTTCTACGGGTGGGTACTGCTATGGTGCTATGCTGCTATGCAGTGAGCTGAGATAAGGCAGAGCTTTATGCATGCAACCGCCTCCATCTTACAGAGACGGGCCTCTGTTTATCATGCATCCTTGCGCTTTATTACAAATGCCAAGTCACTCACCCACCGTTTCACATTGTAGCAAATGGTAGGTTGGACCTCACTTTATATGCGCAGAAAGACACATTTGTATGGGTTCGTCTACAAAGCCCTTTTGGGTAAACCCTCTTTAACACTGTAGTCTGGTCTCCTTCACCACCAGCAGTTATCATACTTGGTCTACTAGGTACCCCCACACACTGACTCAGTACCGGTACCACTGTATATAGCCTCGTTATTCTTATTGTGTTCCTTTTTATTCTTGTTTTTTTACTTTAGTCTATTTGGTAAATATTTTCTTAACTCTTCTTGAACTGCACTGTTGGTTAAGGGCTTGTAAGTAAGCATTTCACGGTAAGGTCTACACTTGTTGTATTCGGCGCATGTGACAAAGTTTGATTTGATTTGATTTGATCTTACAAATCACCAGCAGAGGGCGACCATTTTCAATCCATTTTCACACTCACTCTGGTGATAATGCTTACAAAATGGATCATAACTCTAAAAGTATCAGAGATCCCACTCTGGAACTTTGATATGCTGTGGAGTATATTATGTTCAACAATATATAGAAAATTTACCAAATAATTTGGGGGGATTTTTCAATATTCATGTTTATATTTTTCAATATTAAATTTTTTTTGTAATTGTTTTCTATTGAAATCACAATACCACTCATATTACAGATCAAGCTGTAAAGTCTTCTATGACACCAGTGTTTGCTTTGTAGCACCTACAGATGAAACATTGTGGCATCCTAAATGAGGCCTGGGTAAGGCCAAAATCTCATAAATATGCCACCTTTGATAAATAATTTCTCAATTTCGCATTTAGATACAAATGTCAGAAATATGTCAACAATCCTTCCTCCAAAGGACCATTCTATGGGTAAATCTCATGGAAATCCCCAAAATAGTGGTATTTTCTCGTCTTGGATTCATGAAGAATCAGTCAGTATTGTTTTCTGAAAACGATAATTAGTTTATTTTACCTTTATTTAACTAGGCAAGTCAGTTAAGAACAAATTCTTATTTTCAATGACGGCCTAGGGACAGTGGGTTAACTGCCTGTTCAGGGGCAGAACGACAGATTTGTACCTTGTTAACTCAGGGGTTTAAACTTGCAACCTTCCGGTTACTAGTCCAACGCTCTAACCACTAGGCTACCCTGCCGCCTCAGGGTAACCTTCCAAAATGCGTTCCAAAATGTTTTTTAGACTTCTTTCCCCATTTCTCTATAGCGTCATCATGATAGACAGCAGGTATTGATGTGGGTTGGTTCAATGGTTCATGGAACCCATGCGGCGCTTCACAAGGAAATAAATATGTACATCCAATTGTTTGGTGGTATTTAAAAAGGTGTGTGTATATATATATATACAGTGGGGTAAAAAGGTATTTAGTCAGCCACCAATTGTGCAAGGTCTCCCACTTAAAAAGATGAGAGGCCTGTAGTAATTTTCTTCATAGGTACACTTCAACTATGACAGACAAAATGAGAAAGAAAATCCAGAAAATCATATTGTAGGATTTTTAATGAATTTATTTGCAAATTAGGATGGAAAATAAGTATTTGGTCACCTACAAACAAGCAAGATTTATGGCTCTCACAGACCTGTAACTTCTTCTTTAAGAGGCTCCTTTGTCCTCCACTTGTTACCTGTATTAATAGCACCTGTTTGAACTTGCTATCAGTATAAAAGACACCTGTTCACAACCTCAAACAGTCACACTCCAAACTCCACAATGGCCAAGACCAAAGAGCTGTCAAAGGACACCAGAAACAAAATTGTAGACCTGCACCAACTGGGAAGACTGAATCTGCAATAGGTAAGCAGCTTGGTTTGAAGAAATCAACTGTGGGAGCAATAATTAGGAAATGGAAGACATACAAGACCACTGATAATCTCCCTCGATCTGGGGCTCCACGCAAGATCTCACCCCGTGGGTTCAAAATTATCACACGAACGGTGAGCAAAAATCCCAGAACCACACAGGGGGACCTAGTGAATGACCTGCAGAGAGCTGGGACCAAAGTAACAAAGCCTACCATCAGTAACACAGGACTCAAATCCTGCAGTGCCAGATGTGTCCCCCTGCTTAAGCCAGTACATGTCCAGGCCCGTCTGAAGTTCGCTAGAGAGCATTTGGATGATCCAGAAGAAGATTGGGAGAATGTCATATGGTCAGATGAAACCAAGATAGAACTTTTTGGTAAAAACTCAACTTGTCGTGTTTGGAGGACAAAGAATGCTGAGTTGCTTCCAAAGAACACCATACCTACTGTGAAGCATGGGGGTGGAAACATCATGCTTTGGGGCTGTTTTTCTGCAAAGGGACCAGGATGACTGAGCCGTGTAAAGGAAAGAATGAATGGGGTCATGTATCGTGAGATTTTGAGTGAAAACCTTCCATCAGCAAGGGCATTGAAGATGAAACGTGGCTAGGTCTTTCAGCATGACAATGATCCCAAACACACCGCCGGGGCAACGAAGGAGTGGCTTCTTAAGAAACATTTCAAGGTCCTGGAGTGGCCTAGCCAGTCTCCAGATCTCAACCCCATAGAAAATCTTTGGAGGCAGTTGAAAGTCCGTGTTGCCCAGCAACAGCCACAAAACATCACTGCTCTAGAGGAGATCTGCATGGAGGAATGGGCCAAAATACCAGCAACAGTGTGTGAAAACCTTGTGAAGACTTACAGAAAACGTTTGACCTCTGTTATTGCCAACAAAGGGTATATAACAAAGTATTGAGATAAACTTTTGTTATTGACCAAATACTTGTTTTCCACCATATTTTGCAAATACATTCATAAAAAATCCTACAATGTGATTTTCTGGATTTTTTTCTCATTTTGTCTGTCATAGTTGAAGTGTACCTATGATAAAAATGACAGGAATCTCTCATCTTTTTAAGTGGGAGAACTTGCACAATTGGTGGCTGACTAAATACTTTTTTGCCCCACTGTATATATATATATATATTGCAGTTGAAGTCAGAAGTTTACATACACTTAGGTTGGAGTCATTGAAACTCGTTTTTCAACCACTCCACAAATACCTTGTTAACAAGCTATAGTTTTGGCAAGTCGGTTATGACATCTACTTTGCGCATGACACAAGTCATTTTCCCAACAATTGTTTACAGACAGATTATTTCACTTATAATTCGCTGTATCACAATTCCAGTGGGTCAGAAGTTTACATACACTAAGTTGACTGTGCCTTTAAACAGCTTGGAAAATTCCAGAAAATGATTTCATGGCTTTAGAAGCTTCTGATGGGCTAATTGACATAATTTGAGTCAATTGGAGGTGTGCTTGTGGATGTATTTCAAGGCCTACTTTCAAACTCAGTGCCTCTTTGCTTGACATCATGGGAAAATCAAAAGAAATCAGCCAAGACCTCAGAAAAAAAATTGTAGACCTCCACAAGTTTGGTTCATCCTTGGGAGCAATTTCCAAACGCCTGAAGGTACCACGTTCATCTGTACAAACAATAGTACGCAAGTATAAAGACCATGGGACCATGCAGCCGTCATACCGCTGAGGAAGGAGACGCATTCTGTCTTCTAGAGATGAACGTACTTTTGTGCAAAAAGTGCAAATCAATCCCAAAACAACAGCAAAGGACCTTGTGAAGATGCTGGAGGAAACAAGTACAAAATAAAACAAATCAAATGTATTTATATAGCTCTAATTACATCAGCTGATTTCTCAAAGTGCTTTACAGAAACCCAGCCTAAAACCCCAAACAGCAAGCAATGCATGTGTAGAAGCACGGTGGCTATGAAAAACTCCCTAAAAAGGCCAAAACCTTGGAAGAAACCTGTTGAGGAACCAGATACCAGATACAAAAGTATCTTTATCCACAGTAAAACGAGTCCTATATCGACATAACCTGAAAGGCCGGACAGCAAGGAAGAAGCCACTGCTGCAAAACCGCCATAAAAAAGCCAGACTACAGTTTGCAGCTGCACATGGGGACAAAGATCATAATTTTTGGAGAAATGTCCTCTGGTCTGATGAAACAAAAATACAACAGTTTTGCCATAATGACCATTGTTATGTTTGGAGGAAAAAGAGAGAGGCTTGCAAGCCGAAGAACACCATCCCAACCGTGAAGCACGGTGGTGGCAGCATTATGTCGTGGGGGTGCTATGCTGCAGGAGGGACTGGTGCACTTCACAAAATAGATGGCATCATGAGGCAGAAAAATTATGTGGATATATTGAAGCAACATCTCAAGACATCAGTCAGGAAGTTAAAGCTTAATGGCAAATGGGTCTTCCAAATTGACAATGACCCCAAACAAACTCCCAAAGTTGTGGCACAATGGCTTAATGACGACAGAGTCAAGGTATTGGAGTGGCTATCACAAAGCCCTGACCTCAATCCTATAGAAAATGTGTGGGCAGAAATGAAAAAGCATGTGTGAGCAAGGAGGCCTACAAACCTGACTCAGTTACAACAGCTCTGTCAGGAGGAATGGGCCAAAATTCACCCACAATTGTGGGAAGCTTGTGGAAGTCTACCCAAAACATTTGACCCAAGTTAAACAATTGAATGGCAATGTTACCAAATACTATTTGAGTGTATGTAAACTTCTGATCCACTGGGAATGTGATGAAATAAATAAAAGCTGAAATAAATCATTCTACTATTATTCTGACATTTCACATTCTTAAAATAAGGTAGTGATACTAACTGACCTAAGACTGGGAATTTTTACTGGGAAATGTCAGGAATTGTGATAAACTGAGTTTAAATGTATTTGGCTAAGGTGTACTGTATGTAAACTTCTGACTTCAACTGTATATTTACCTGTATGAAAAGGTAATGTCTGAATTTTGTTTAGACACATATCAGACAATGTTTCTATCCCAGTGGTATCTTTGTCAGGTGACAAGTTGCAGAGTACATTTTTCAGGTAACCTTGTGGTCTTTAGCATACAGTTTGTGTGTGTGTGTGTGTGTGTGCGCGCACAAGAAGATGAATAAAATCCCATATAGGCCTACCGAAGGTAACAGTAAGCAAGCAGGCTTTAACTAGGATTTGTTTTATGTTTTTACAGTTTCACCTATCTATCACCTACTATTCCCTGCTTGCAATTTTAAAGCCCCCTCACATTTTTAAGAAAAGAGCAGAGAACCCACTATTTTGAAATCCTATTAAACTCTATTAATGATTCGCTATAGGCTAATGATGTCGGGAGAGAACTGCTTCACTGTTCAAATTAAAAGCCTCCCTAGGATTTTCACTGTGAAAAAACTTAGAAGAGAATACTGTGGGAGAGAATACTGGTTGAAGGGAATTTCTGTGAGGATAGCGTTTTTGAGGACAATCCAACCCTCTTTTCTCCTTCAATTTGCCTCCTCTCCTCGTTCCCTCCCTCTCTCCCTTCATCCTCTCCCTCCTTCCTTACATCTTCTCCTCTCCTTCATATTTCACGCTCCAGACCCTAAAGGCATACTACAGTTGAAGCCATCTCTCCAAGTCTCTTTCCTTCCTGCTGTTGCCACTGTGTGTTGTCAGTGCTCAATGGCGCTCCACTAACATTCTGTTCCTCCCCGGCCTGTCGTAAGCCTTGGGGATGCTGTGAGACTGAGACATACCGACAGGGTTCTTTTTATACTTGCGTCATAATGTGAGTCTCTCCTGTGTGCTGTCATCCACCACACAACGCAATAGAGAGAGCCATAGACATCACAGTCAATACATGAGTGGTCGTATTCAGCCTCATCATTTTTTATATTATTTGGAATGGTGTGTGTCTCTGAATCTGCATGTCTGATGTCTATGTCCAAATACTTTTTTTACTCTCTTCCAAATACTTTCTGCAAATAATCAGTGACAGTGATACATCTTGTTTGAGCTTGCCTGGCTGGAATAGTCACAACACTGAAAAATCCCACCCCTCCGGCACTCCAGGCAGGTTTAATCAAACACTCAAAGCATTTGAAAGGAAACAGGTTGGATGTGTGTGTCTTACGTCTATGCACGCGCAGGGATGTGAGACAGAGTACACCACAAAGAGATGGATTTGACGGTAAAGTGGATGTGTAAGTGAGAGAAGTGTGATGTTGGAGAAAGGAGGTGGGTGACAACTAGGGATTAAGGTGGAGTGATGGTAAGACAACAGTCATAGAGAGACATAGAGTTCGGGAGGTTTGTGTCTCTGACAAACGCTTTTTTAATCATCTCTGTATTTTTTTTGCAGATGTATGAAAATGATAATCCCTCAATGGAATTAAGTGTTTTCATTGCCCCTCATTTCAGCTATTTAGAAACCAGGCTGTCGTAAATAACAATTTGCTCTTAACCAACTCGTCTGGATGAATAAATGTTGAATGAAATAGCCTATAAAACACAGCTGAGTTCTATACACTGTTAAACAGAATGCCTGTCTTTTCTTATGCCTATGGGAATCTTTTCCACTTAAACAAAGAGGTTGCTCAGTCAGTCCTACCGAAGGAAGGCTTTTAGAGAACACAATACATTTGACTTCTCCTGCAGTATCTCCAACTAATCTGTTCCCAAGTCAGTCTGGCTTGTGCCAAAAAGCCAGCAGTAATTCGGCCCAAGAGATCTGCGTTAGCTCTATCTGGGGGTCAGTCATCTGTACCTGTTGGTCATTTCCACGTAAAAGGACCCATGAGCACCAAAATGTGAAGTTTATAGGAAGATGTTAAGTCCCCTATATGGTCCTGGACCGGTTCCTAAATGACATTTTGGTGTACAACGCTCTCTGTGAACACCGTATGGTCCCAAGGGTTACAGTGCCAGAAAGCTCCATCTGTGTGCTCTCCACTGCCACTCTCCCAGCGAAGCTGACTTGAAGGTCATCACTGGGGCCAAGCCTCCTGCCGTGCAGGACCTCGATACCAGGCGGTGTCAGAGGAATGCCCTAAAAATTGTCAAAGACTCCAGCCACCCTAGTCATAGACTGTTCTCTCTGCTACCGCATGGCAAGCGGTACCGGTGCACCAAGTCTAGGTCCAAAAGGCTTCTTGAGGCGGAAGAAACGCACACCTATTTAGGCGTGGTGCTGGCTAGCGGAGTGGAAGACTTAAAAAGAAATAGAGGAGAACCGCGCACTCTAGGAGCTCAGATGCAAAAATATTTCTGTCCAACGTTTCGACCGACAGGCTGTCTTCATCAGGGTATAATGACAAACACTGCTGGATGACTCATTTATGTAGTGTCAAAAGACACACACAGGTGTCTGTAATCATGGCCGGGTGTGGCCTGATATAATTGGTTAATTCTCATATCTTAAAATAGCATACAAAAAAACATAAATGGATAGCGTACGATCATAGATACAATTTGGCTACATAAGCCTACAAACATTTACAATCGCAAAATCACAATCATCACAAGAATGGCTTCAGATCAAAGTCTACGTTGAGACCGAAGGGAGCAAGGGTCTTTAAATTAAAGATCCAGGCAGCCTCTCGTTTTAAACAATAAAAGTCTCCCCCTCTCTTAGGGAGGGTGACACGTTCGATGCCAAAATATCGTAGAGACGAAATCCAGTGGTTTTCTTCCAAAAAGTGGGCCGCAACAGGGTAAGTCCAGTTTTTGCACCTAATGGTGCTACGATGAGATACGAGATACATACTTTTAATTCACTCTTTGTTGTGGTAAATCAGAGTTTACCAATTGATCTCTGAGGTTTCTGCCCCGCTAGAATACGACACATTACCAATACTATCATCCGATCTTAGAATGTGCCAATGTTTGTCCCTTAATGTCCCTTAATTTGTTTCAGAGCACTTTGAATAGCGCGTAGTTAGAACACAATAATGCTTATTTTTCAGAGGCTTCTTAACAGCTTCTACCCCCAAGCCATAAGACTCCTGAACATATAATCAATTGGCTACCCAGACTATTTGCATTGCCCCCCCCCCCCCACACTCTTTACACCGCTGCTACTCTCTGTTGTTGTCATCTATGCATAGTCACTTCAATAACTCTACCTACATATACATACTACCTCAACAAACCGGTGAAACCGCACATTGTCCCTGTACCGGTAACCCCCTGTATATAGTCTCGCTGTTGTTGTTTTACTGCTGCTCTTCAATTACTTGTTACTTTTATCTCTTATTCTTATCTGTATTTTTTGAAACTGCATTGTTGGTTGGGGGCTCGTAAGTAAGCATTTCACTGTAAGGTCCACACCTGTTGTATTCGGCTCAGGTGACAAATACAATTTGATTTGATTTGAGTTAGCCACAATGGGAAATCATAGTAGTCACAAAACACAGTTGCAGTAGAGAACAGTGCAGTAGAGTGCAGTAGAGTAAAGAAAAGTAGATTATATTTCATGGTTTCTGTGTTGCACCAGACATTTGATCAGAAGCAGTTTAATTTATCAAATTATTTGAGAAATTTACTGGACCCATTTGCATTGGGTGGGTAACCTGGGTTATCCACTAGGATTGGTCAGTATCCAGATTTTCATACCGTTTCTGTACCATTCCGGGTTATACGGTGTGTGTGTGTATGTATGTGTGTATATATATATATATATACACTACGTGACCAAAAGTATGTGTGCACCTGCTCATCCAACATCTCATTCCAAAATCATGGGCATGAATATGGAGTTTGTCCCCCTATTGCTGCCATAGAAGTTGGAAGCACAGAATCGTCTAGAATGTCATTGTATGCTGTGGTGTTAAGATTTCCCTTCACTGGAACTAGCCCGAACCATGAACAACCTCCCCAGACCATTCCTCCACCAAACTTTACAGTTTGCACTATGCATTCGGGCAGGTAGCGCCTCCAGGTATACTCCGAAACCTACATTCATCCATCTGACTGCTAGACGGTGACGTGTGATCATTCACTCCAGAGAACGTGTTTCTACTGCTCCAGTGTCCAATGGCAGCAAACTTTACAACACTCTAGCTGACGCTTGGCATTGCACATGGTGATTTTAGGCTTGTGTCTGGCTGCTCAGCCATGGAAACCCATTTCATGAAGCTCCCGACAAACAGTTATTGTGCTGACGTTGCTTCCAGAGGCAATTGGAACTCGGTAGTGAGTGTTGCAACCGAGGACAGACGATTTGTACGTGCTACATGCTTCAGCACTCGGCGGTCCCATTCTTTTGAGCTTGTGTGGCCTACCACTTTGCGGCAGAGCCATTGTTGCTCCTAGACATTTCGACTTCACAATAACAGCACTTACAGTTGGCCGGGACAGCTCTAGCAGGGCACAAATTGTACGAACTCCCTTGTTGGAGAGGTGGCATCCTATGACGGTGCCACATTGAAAGTCACTGAGCTCCTCAGTGAGGCCATTCTACTGACAATGTTTCGCTATGGAGATTGCAAGGCTGTCAGCAATGGGTGTGGCTGAAATAGCAGAATACGCTAATTTGAAGGGCCGTCCCTATAAATATAAATAATTTTGGGGAGGGACGCGCAAAACAATTTAGCCAACAGGGATCTTGATCCAGGAGGGGATTGAATGTCTCTGCTAGGGGCCCACCTCCCCCAAAAAACAAAAAATGGTGACCATTTGCCCACTGTCAGTAACGTCGCCATACTGCTGTCAGGTCAAGACCCTGGTGATGACGACGAGCACACAGATGAGCTTCCCTGAGACGGGTTCTAACAGTTTGTGCAGAAATGATTTGGTTGTGCAAACCCACAGTTTCATCAGCTGTCCAGGTGGTTGGTCTCAGACAATCCCGCAGGTGAAGAAGTTGGATGTGGAGGTCCTTGGCTGGCGTGGTTACTCGTGGTCTGCAGTTGTGAGGCCGGTTGGACATAATGCCAGCTTGTCGTTCTGTACGAGAATGAAATAGCCTATTCCAAACAGACTCTGGGACAGTCGTGGGACGATAGATCCCAAATTCATACAACCAGTAGGCCCAGGCTACATAAACCAAAACTTTAAAAAAGCAATGCAACAGATCAGGTTAGCTTAAAATGTTGTAACTGTGAGTTCTTCAAATATGAGCAGGGCAGCACAAGCCAGTGGGCTACGCGCAAATGTTCGTTCCATAATACAATTTGCAGGAAAACAGTTGCCAAAAGCACACCACACAAAATAATATCTATTTTTAATCGTGGCCATTAAAACTGTTTTAACACGGGATTGCATTTTGAATTGTTTGCACAATGATTGGACTTATAAAAGCATGTTTCACTCCAGCAGCAACGAACGAGCTGTGTGAGTAGCTGTAGCAGGGGGCTCCCGAGTGGCGCAGCATCTGCATCTCAGTGCTAGAGGCATCACTACAGACCCTGGTTCAATTTCAGGCTGTATCACAACAGACTGTGATTGGGAGTCCAATAGGGAAGCGCACAACTGGCACAGTGTCATCCGGGTTAGGGTTTGGCCGGGGTAGGCCGTTATTGTAAATAAGAATTTGTTCCTAACTGACTTGCTTAGTGTCAGGACCCGGTTACGAACCCAGGTCTCCGGAGTGAGAAACAGTCACTTAACCAACTGAGCCACAAATAGTTGGCAGAACCCAGAAGATGAGGCAGACACAGCAGTACTTGAGACGGTGTATTTAATGATGTAAAAAGTGAAGTTCTTCAGGAAAACATGTAACTCCACAACCTCAAAAGGAATTCCACAAGAACAAAGGTAATCCTCCAAGACAAAAAAGGTAAATCCACAAGGTGGAAGGTATAGCACAAAAAGCCTCAAAAAACCTCCACAAGAGAGTCCACCGGGATCAACAAGAGTTCACAGAGTACTAGGGCTGGGTGCTAACATACAAACACCAGCGCAAAGGACTGAGGAAAACAAAGGCTTTAAATACAATCAGGAGAAACGAGGCACAGGTGCAAATAATAATGGGGATCAAGGGAAAACAAAAGGTCAAAAGGCACAATGGGGGCATCTAGTGACCAAAAACCGGAACAACCCTGGCCAAATCCTGACACTTAGTTAATTTAAAAAACATAAAAGCAGCGGCTCTTGTGCTGTCTGACAGATTTTCAGCTCAAATATAGGCTCTTTATCTGTATGCTTTTTCATAACGACTAATGAAAATACACATGCGCCAATTTAGTTCCACTAAATTATGCAAATTAACCTATAGGCCGATAAGCATGACCGATCAAATGTATTTACATCGACTGGTATTTCCATCAATTAACGTGATTTTTTTCTTCTCCCGAAACATTTAGCCGGCGCCAATTTATTTAGAGGCTTTTCATATTTTTGTATTGGCCAAAAGCCGGTTATTACCGGCTAACGGAAACCCTGATATAGTTCAGTGGAGTACAGTAGAGCACACATGAGTAGATTGCAGTGTAATGTAATATACTGGACTGAACTACTCTACTTTTCTTTAGCATCATCGGACTGAGCTTGTTGTCATTGCAGGCAATCTTAATGCTGTGCGTAGATTTGCAGTGGTAGATTTGCAGTGGAAGAATGTGCAAAGTAGAAATAAAAATAATGGGGTGCAAAGGAAAATAAATAAATAAAATACAGTATGGAAAGAGATAGTTGTTTGGGCTAAATTATAGGTGGGCTATGTACAGGTCATTCTGTTACCGTCATTCTGTTACCGGCTGTTGATCCTCTTTACTTACTGTAGTTCAATAACCAAAATACATTTTGGGGAAACTCAAGGTATCATGTCATAGCTGACACCCCATTCTTTCTGCAGACATCTTCGAATCTTAATTCGGACTAGATATTTAGGAGATTCCGAAAAACGTGGTCACATAAGAAAACCTAAGGGGGATTTTACTGTCATTCTGTAACCAAACTTTGCATCGGCGCTGTTCCCCAAGTAAATATTTTTTAGGACATTTTCAGTGGCAATTGTTAAAAGTAGACTGCTCCATGTAGGTGTATGGTTTGTTAAACTTTGCAATCAATGGTTTTTGCTTGGCATACATTTTAAAGTGAAAAAGTAAGTATCAGCGTCACTCTGTTACCGTGGGATTTCTCTGTGTGAAAGACAAGCTCTCAGAGGTATGTGTCAGTCAGTATCCTTGTCTTGCTCTGTGTATCTATGTGAGTGTGTCTATCATGTGAGTGAGTTTGTGAGTCAGTCTGTGTGTACATGTTCATGTATGTGTGTGTGTGCGCACGAACGTGTTTGTGTGTGTTTGTCTGTACTTGTGTCTGTATGTCGTGTTCAACCCTGGACTATTGGCACTGTGTCCGAGTTAGTCAGTCCTCTAATGTAATCGTTAAGGAATCTGCGGCTTAAGTCCAGCTATTATCTCAGATTAGGGCGTGATGCTGCAGGGAGATTAGTGTGTCCTCACAGAGAGAGGAGAGGGTATTAATAGGGGTGGCAGGGGCAGGCATCACAAACAACAACTTTCACACTCACACACACAAACACACAGACACAGACAGACACACACTAGGGTTTAATAGAGGAAACTGGGGAAACCGGGTTACTGAGATGTCCCGCCCATACCCACAGTCGTTTCCCGGGATAAATAATTGCGGAAAACCGGTAAAATAGAATACATTGTTTCTATGAACAGCATGACGTGAAATAGAACTGTTAAATTAGGTCTATATGCGATGTCAAAATCTGGCTTCTCTGCGGTCTTCTTTGCTCTGCTATCAGCATGATCGATCAGGGTGGGGACAGACAGCGCATCTCAGTATGGAGCGCAGTTCACAATGCACGTATCATCTCATAAGCTGGAAACGTTTTTTCTTGTGACAGGTATGCTACATTTTCTGCAGCATAGCCTATGCTACAGTAATATTAGGACTAATACTGTATATCTGAATGCATGTGTAATTTATACATCTCCATCTGTCTTTCGGGGATCATTGCAGCCACAGAGTTTTAAAACAGGATATCACTCGAATTGGTGTTTCTTTAAATCAAATTGCATCCAAAAAAGATTAATATAGACATACAGTATATACAGTCTATTCAGAAAGTACCCTGTTAGAAAAAAAGGTAGAACCAAAATTAATGGAAAAGAACCAAAATTAATGGAAAATAAAACACTACTCTGAGTATAAAAAAACATTAATTAAGAACACCTGCTTTTTCCGTGACACAGATTGACCAGGTGAATCAAATCAAATCACATCAAATTGTATTTGTCAAATGAGACGAATACAACAGGTGTGGGTGGACCTTACATTGAAATGCTTACTTACAAGCCCTTAACCAACAATGCAGTTTTAAGAAAAATACCTAAAAAAACAAGAAATAAAAGTAACAAATAATTAAAGAGCAGCAGTAAAATAACAATAGTGAGGCTATGTACAGGGGGTACCGGTACAGAGTCAATGTGCGTGGGCACTGGTTAGTCGAGGTAATTGAGGTAATATGTACACATAGGTAGAGTTATTAAACTGACTATGCATAGATAATAACAGATAGTGGCAGCAGCGTAGAAGGGGGAGGTAGCCATTTGATTAGAAGTTCAGGAGTCTTATGGTTTGGGGGTAGAAGCTGTTTAGAAGCATCTTGGACCTAGATGTGGCGCTCCAGGACCGCTTGTCGTGCGGTAGCAGAGAGAACAGTCTATGACTAGGGTGGCTGGATTCTTAGAACATTTTTATGGCCTTCCTCTGACAACACCTGGTATAGAGTTACTGGATGGCAGGAAGCTTGGCCCCAGTGATGTACTGGGCCGTGCGCAGTACCCTCTGTAGTGCCTTGCGGTCGGATGCCGAGCAGTTGCCATACCAGGCAGTGATGCAACCCGTCAGGAGGCTCTCGATGGTGCAGCTGTAGAATCTTTTGAGGATCTGAGGACCCATGCCAAATCTTTTCAGTCTCCTGAGGGGGAATAGGTTTTGTCGTGCCCTCTTCATGACTGTCTCGGTGTGCTTGGACCATGTTAGTTTGTTGGTGATGTGGACGCCAAGGAACTCCACGACAGCACTGCCGATGAGAATGCTTGGTCCTCCTTTTCCTGGCGTCCAAAATCATCTCCTTTGTCTGGAATATATTCCAGTCGGATCACGTTGAGGGAGAAGTTGTTTCCTTGCACCACACTAAGGTCTCTGACCTCCTCCCTATAGGCTGTCTCGTCATTGTCAGTGATCAGGCCTACCACTGTCGTGTCATCGGAAAACTTAATGATGGTGTCGGAGTCGTGCCCCTGAGGGGCCCGGGTGTGCTGAGGATCAGTGTGGCGGATGTGTAGTTACCTACCCTTACTACCTGGGGGAGGCCCGTCTGGAAGTCCAGGATCCAGTTTCAGAGGGAGGTGTTTAGTCCCAGGGTCCTTAGCTTATTGATGAGCTTTGAAGGCACTGTGGTATTGAACGCTGAGCTGTAGACAATGAATAGCATTCTCACATAGGTGTTCCTTTTGTCCAGGTGTGAAAGGGCAGTGTGGAGTGCAATAGAGATTGCATCATCTGTGGATCTGTTGAGGTGGCATTCAAATTGTAGTGGGTCAAGGGTTTCTGGGATAATGGTGTTGATGTGAGCCATGACCAGCCTCTCAAAGCACTTCATGGCTACTGACGTGAGTGCTACAGGTCGGTAGACATTTAGGCAGGTTACCTTAGTGTTCTTGGGCACAGGGACTATGGTGGTCTGCTTAGAACATGTTGGTATTACAGACTCAGACAAGGAGAAGTTGAAAATGTCAGTGAAAACACTTGCCAGTTGGTCAGCGCATGCTTGGAGTACACGACCTGGTAATCCGTCTGGCCCTGCGGCCTTGTAAATATTGACTTGTTTAAAGGTCTTACTCACATCGTCTACGGAGAGCATGATCACACAGTCGTCTGGAACATCTGATGCTCTCATGCATGTTTCAGTGTTAATTGCCTTGAAGTGAGCATAGTCATTTAGCTAGTCTGTTAGGCTCGTGTCACTGGGCAGCTCTCGGCTATGCTTCCCTTTGTAGTCTGTAATAGTTTGTAAGCCCTGCCACATCTGACGAGCGTCAGAGCCGGTGTAGCACGATTCGATCTTAGTCCTATATTGACACTGTTTGATGGTTCTTCAGAGGGTATAACAGGATTTCTTATAAGCTTCCGGGTTAGAGTCCTGCTCCTTGAAAGCGGCAGCTCTACCCTTTAGCTCAGTACGGATGTTGCCTGTAATCCATAGCTTCTGGTTGGGGTATGTACGTACAGTCATTGTGGGGACGACTTCAACGATGCTCTTGTTGATGAAGATAGTGACTGATGTGGTGTACTCCTCATTACCATCGTGAGAATCCCAGAACATATTCCAGTCTGTGCTAGCAAAACAGTCCTGTAGCTTAGCATCTGCTTCATCTGACCACTTTTTTATTGACAGAGTCACTGTTGCTTTTCTGCTTACATTTTTGCTTGTAAGCAGGAATGAGGAGGATAGAATTATAGTCAGATTTGCCAAATGGAGGGTGATAGAGAGCTTTGTACACGTCTCTGTGTGTGGAGTAAAAGTGGTCTAGAGTTTTTTTTCCTCTGGTTGTACATTTAACATGCTGGTGGAAATAGATTTAAGTTTCCCTGCATTAATGTCCCCGGCCACTAGGAGCGATGCCTATGGATGAGCGTTTTCTGGCCGCGTTTTCTTATGGCCGTATACAGCTCATTGAGTGAAGTCTTAGTTCCAGCAGTGGTTTGTGGTGGTAAATAGACAGCTACGAAGAATATAGATGAAAACTCTCTAGATAGATAGTGTGGTCTACAGCTTCTCGTGAGATACTCTACCTCAGGCGAGCAAAACCTTGAGACTTCCTCAGATAGCGTGCACCAGCTGTTGTTTACAAATATACATAGACCGCCACCCCTTGTCTTACCAGAGGCTGCTGTTTTATCCTGCCAATACAGTGTATAACCCCCCAGCTGTATGTTATTCATGTTGTCGTTCAGCCACAACTTGGTGAAACATTCGATATTACAGTTTTTAATGTCCTGTTGGTAGGATATACGTGCTTGTAGTTCGTACAATTCATTATCGAGTGATTGTACGTTGGTCAATAGTACCGATGGCAAAGGAAGATTAGCCCATCTTCGCCGGATCCTCAGCTGTTACCACGATCTCCTTCCCGGGAAACATTCATCTCCTTTTCCTGCGAATGACAGGGTTGAGGGACTGTTTTGCTGTCTGGAGTAATTCCCTCTTGTCCGACTCATTAAAGAAAAATGATTTGTCCAGTTTAAGGTGAATAATCGCTGTTCTGATGTCCAGAAGCTGTTTTTGGTCACAAGAGACTGTAGCAGCAACATTATGTACAAAATAAGTTACAAAACGAAATAGCACGGTTGATTAAGAGCCCATAAAACGGCAGCCAGCACCATCTAGCTCAAGGTGAAAGCGATCCCTTATTGATGTCATTTGTTAAATTCACTTCAATCAGTATACATGAAGGGGAGGAGACAGGTTAAAGTAGGATTTTTAAGCCTTGAGACAATTGAGACATGGATTGTGTGTGTCATTCAGATGGTGAATTTATTTATTTCACCTTTATTTAACCAGGTAGGCAAGTTGAGAACAAGTTCTCATTTACAATTGCGACCTGGCCAAGATAAAGCAAAGCAGTTCTACAGATACAACGAAACAGAGTTACACATGGAGTAAAACAAACATACAGTCAATAATACAGTATAAACAAGTCTATATACAATGTGAGCAAATGAGGTGAGAAGGGAGGTAAAGGCAAAAAAGGCCATGGTGGCAAAGTAAATACAATATAGCAAGTAAAACACTGGAATGGTAGTTTTGCAATGGAAGAATGTGCAAAGTAGAAATAAAAATAATGGGGTGCAAAGGAGCGAAATAAATAAATAAATTAAATACAGTTGGGAAAGAGGTAGTTGTTTGGGCTAAATTATAGGTGGGCTATGTACAGGTGCAATAATCTGTGAGCTGCTCTGACAGTTGGTGCTTAAAGCTAGTGAGGGAGATAAGTGTTTCCAGTTTCAGAGATTTTTGTAGTTCGTTCCAGTCATTGGCAGCAGAGAACTGGAAGGAGAGGCGGCCAAAGAAAGAATTGGTTTTGGGGGTGACTAGAGAGATATACCTGCTGGAGCGTGTGCTACAGGTGGGAGATGCTATGGTGACCAGCGAGCTGAGATAAGGGGGGACTTTAACTAGCAGGGTCTTGTAGATGACATGGAGCCAGTGGGTTTGGCGACGAGTATGAAGCGAGGGCCAGCCAACGAGAGCGTACAGGTCGCAATGGTGGGTAGTATATGGGTCTTTGGTGACAAAACGGATTGCACTGTGATAGACTGCATCCAATTTGTTGAGTAGGGTATTGGAGGCTATTTTGTAAATGACATCGCCAAAGTCGAGGATTGGTAGGATGGTCAGTTTTACAAGGGTATGTTTGGCAGCATGAGTGAAGGATGCTTTGTTGCGAAATAGGAAGCCAATTCTAGATTTAACTTTGGATTGGAGATGTTTGATATGGGTCTGGAAGGAGAGTTTACAGTCTAACCAGACACCTAAGTATTTGTAGTTGTCCACGTATTCTAAGTCAGAGCCATCCAGACTAGTGATGTTGGACAGGCGGGTAGGTGCAGGTAGCGATCGGTTGAAGAGCATGCATTTAGTTTAACTTGTTTTTAAGAGCAATTGGAGGCCATGGAAGGAGAGTAGTATGGCATTGAAGCTTGCCTGGAGGGTTGTTAACACAGTGTCCAAAGAAGGGCCGGAAGTATACAGAATGGTGTCGTCTGCGTAGAGGTGGATCAGAGACTCACCAGCAGCAAGAGCGACCTCATTGATGTATACAGAGAAGAGAGTCGGTCCAAGAATTGAACCCTGTGGCACCCCCATAGAGACTGCCAGAGGTCCGGACAGCAAACCCTCCGATTTGACACACTGAACTCTATCAGAGAAGTAGTTGGTGAACCAGGCGAGGCAATCATTTGAGAAACCAAGGCTGTCGAGTCTGCCGATGAGGGAATGGGCAAGACACAAAATGTAAGTCCCTTTGAAAGGGGTATGATAGTAGGTGCCAGGAACACCGTTTTGTGTCAAGAACAATGCAATGCTGCTAGGTTTTTGACGCTCAACAGTTTCCCGTGTGTATCCACCACCCATAAGGACATACAGCCAACTTGACACAACTGTGGGAAGAATTGGAGTCAACAGGGGCCAGCATCCCTGTGGAACACTTTCAACACCTTGTCAATTCGACAAATTTAGGCTGTTCTGAGTGCAAAAGGGTTAGGATGTTGTTCCTGATGTTTGGTACACTCAGTGCATGTATCAATGTCCTAGCCTACCTCTTCAGGCAATAAATATAGCCTCTGCACTGTTCTTCTGCTCAATATGCACCTGCTCTCTGCTGCCCTCTCTCATTCTTTTAGGTCTTGTGGAGTCCAGGAAAAGTTGGACTAGAATAGCTTGTTGGATTTTTTGTTGTTGTTGCAGTTCTTATACTAATAGAGCATTGGAAGAGAGATGCAAGCTTACTCTACAGCAGAATATAACTGATGATTTTGAAAGAAGAGAAGAGAACGCGTGAGGTCCTGTAGCAGTTATTTGTGCAGACCCATAACCATTCAATCTTTGTGAAGAGACGTGCACGCCGTTTGCATCTTATTCTAGTCCTATATTACTCAAGCATGTCAAATCCCAATCAAATCAAACTTTACTTGCCACATGCCCCCGAATACAACAAGTGTAGACTTGACCGTGAAATGCTTACTTACAAGCCCTTAACCAACAGTGCAGTTCAAGAGAAAGAAAATATTTACCAAGTAGACTAAAATAAAAAGTAACAATATCATTGTGTCAACGAAACATATTTCATTTAACTGTTGAGCGCGAGGAAGGAAGGAAGAAATGAATGAATGAAGCAACAATTTTTTATTTTTTATTTTACCAGGCAAGTCAGTTAAGAACACATTCTTATTTTCAATGACGGCCTGGGAACAGTGGGTTAACTGCCTGTTCAGGGGCAGAACAACAGATTTGTACCATGTCAGCTCGGGGGTTTGAACTCGCAACCTTCCGGTTACTAGTCCAACACTCTAACCACTAGGCTACGCTGCCGCCCCCTCTCTAGGTGACTAGAGAGAGAAAGAGGACGTAATAAGCAGGCCAGAACCTTAGGGGAAATATTATCAAAGGTTAATGCGTTGGCCTACTAAATATAACAATTTAAAATAGATAAATAAAATAATCCATCTAATGTACAGTAATACAGTCCACACTTGATTAATTTAGTTACCAAGAGGGTCAATGGGCTTTTCTGTTTTTCTGTCGTGCGTAATGTGCAATGACCTTTTCCTAGAATGCCACAGGATTTTGTTCCAACTAGTAGAGGCACCGCTCCTGGCTAACTGAGCTAATTGATCAGTTAAGTGATTGCCTCGATTCAAGAAACCTGGCCTCTGATTCAGAGGGGTTGGGTTAAATGTGGAAGAGACATTTCAGTTGAATGCATTCAGTTGTACAACTGACTAGGTATCCTTCCTTTCCCCTTCCAGATTGGTTAAATCAAAAACATGAAGTATCTGCTGCTCTCCAGGACTAGGCTTGCCTCTACCCCTGGCCTTTCATATGTAGCTTGTTGGATAACAGCACAGTCTTTTGGTCTTTTTTGGGCTTGGGCTCATTAAAATGAGCACACAAACGGACCGTCGCGCACACACATAAACAGAAATGTGTGCATGCGCACACACACGCTGGCACAGTTTAGCTCCCTCTATGCCCTTTTCACTGTTCACCCCCTTTTGTTGGTGGGAATGGGAGTTTAATTGCTTCATTAGCCTTTTTTTAGCCTTGAATGTCAGTGCCCTCAGACGTCTCTGGCATTTTTTAAAGGACACAATTTAAAAATGTATTTGGGGGGTTGGGGTTATTATTTGAGTCACATGTAGGAGCTACACGTTCCCTTGAAAAACATTGCATTTCGGTTCTGCTTTGCTTCAGCATTGAAACAGCATCGTAAATTGTTAATAATACACCAAAGCTAAAGTGTAGATTGGTTGTGATTGGCTATCCTAATAGCCGTCGCCTGGAACTCGGCGGTGACAAGGCCCGTTTGTCGGTTTGTGTCAGACCACAACTGACTTTCTATGAATTGCTAGTGCCCTCAAAAGCCTTGTGTTATTGTGTTCCTATTGCATCGCAAAACCATTAGTCAAACCCCAACACAAAGTTTTCATGTATTGGCAGCTTGGCGTTGATAGAAGGTTGTGGAAATAACATTATTCCACTCTCCAGTCAATGGGGATACAGTAGTACCAGATGTGCTATCATTTCCATAAGTGCTACTCGGATGTATCTCCCTTGGAGGCACCAGCGGGACTGCTAGAAAGTAGGAACACTTTGCCAAATGATAAGTAGACAGAGAACAGAAGCTGGGGACAAGGCCCAATAGACACGTCATGTCAACTCCATTACACGACCTGACTGTCACAGCTCATCTTTATTTAGGTTTGTGTAGCATACCTGCTGTGTGCCTCTAGGCTGTATCGTATAGTGCTAGACTGCTACTATACTGTTTAAGAAATCATTAACAAGTTAGATTTCCCTATAGCGATAGATACAGTAAATGTATTTATATTGTTTTTCCAATGTCGAAGCAGTCTGCTGGGTGAGCAGCAAGGTTAAGGTCAGAGAATGAGATCGATAAGACACATGTTGGATCTGGGTTAGTCGCTGTAGAGCGAGTCTGCCTGTTGGGGAGACTCCCGAGTCTGAACCACAGGGATACAGTCAGACAGCTTCTGTCAGCCAGATTGGGCCTAACACAAGAGGGATGTATGCACACATACCAAATACTCTGCTTTTTGCTCCTCACTCAGAGCTCACTGCTAGTTGATGTTCCGCTTGCGGGGAAAACTTGTTTCTTTTGCCTCAGCTGGCATTCTCGTTAATCCACAGCAGAACAACCGCGAGGATGGATGATCCGATTGGCTGCACTGGCCTGTGTGTTGTTTTGATGGGCTTATTTGGTTTGCGATGGGTTGATTTCATTTTTTGACTTAATTCTAGGAATAAAACTGCATTCGGAATCAGAAGCACTCCCTCGGAGTAAATGGTACAAAAGCTGCCCCGCTTTGGTGTAAAACTTCATTCATTGGCCAATTTGTGATGGTTAAGTAAAGGGTCATCAATCAAAGCCAAACCAGGAGTTTTTCATGAGCACCTGAATTAACTGGGGAATACGCATGCCCTAATTCTAGCCTATAATACTAGTTATAGATAATTCCTCTTGGCCCCTTTGATATGGTGTGAAGTTTGACATTTAAATTGCAGGCTGCATTAGGAGTGGTTCAAAGGCAGTCTCTGACTTTCAATAGTCACTAGGGCTAGTCTGGTGACCGTGTCATGTTTTGTCTTAGATTGTCTTGTCATTATGCTTTCCCTTCTGTTCATTTTCCCCATGCTGGTCTTTTTAGGTTCGTTCCCCTTTTTCTCTCTCCCTTCCTCTCTCTCTTCTCTCTATCGTTCCGTTCCTGCTCCCAGCTGTTCCTATTCCCCTAATCAATCATTTAGTCTTCCCACACCTGTTCCTTATCTTTTCCCCTGATTAGAGTCCCTATTTCTTCCCTTGTTTTCCGTTCCTGTCCTGTCGGATCCTTGTCTATTGTTCACCGTGCTGTGTCTGTGTATCGCCCTGTCGTGTCGTGTTTCCCTCAGATGCTGCGTGGAGAGCAGGTGTCTGAGTCTGCTAGGTTCAAGTGCCTTCCCGAGGCAACCTGCAGTTCTTGATCGAGTCTCCAGTCTGTTCTCGTCATTACGAGTGGAATTATGTCTTATGTTTGTAGAAATACTTTACTGGATTAAAGACTCTGTTTTCGCCAAGTCGCTTTTGGGTCCTCATTCACCTGCATGACAGACCGTATTACCGGCACACTGGCAGTCAGGAGTCATGACCGCAGTCAAATTCCATGTGACCGTATGCACTCAGGACATGCCTTTGTAGTACCCTAATGACTATTGGGTCGCTAATGGCCTGGTACTCAGGGCTCTATTGTCCCTCTAAACACTCTGACATCAATGCAAATGCGGTCGAACATCACACCAAACACTTATCATCAAAACATTATCATGCTTTTAAAACTCACCTCACTGTGATGATCAATTCGAAGAAGTTCAACAGCAGGTTGAAACTGAGTGGAAAACATGGTGGTGGTGGATGTTGTTTTGATGCCAAACACAACGAAATGGACAGCGTTTTCTAAGTTGAGGATTTCATTCAAAAAATATCCATAGGCATAAATTCCAAGCTCGAAAAAAACCAGAATAAAAACCGCTGTTATACAATACATAGCATATTGCATATTACACATGGCCCGAAAAACATAAAACAAAACTGATTTTAAGATGTATTTGGTACATAATTGGTCTAGCCTATACTCCAAAATGAAACACATTTGAGTAATCGCCTTTGAGTGTGGAATGTATTACTATGCATACTGGATGGACTGGTGTCCTTATACTACACTCCCAAATGTCTATCCATGAGTTTGGGAGAGAAAGTATAGCCTTAGGCGATGCTGTTGGTTCATTGATTGTGCAGGGCGGCTTACAGTTAGCTTACAATCATGATGCTATCGATGTTCCTGAACAGATTTCACTTGGTTTCCCAAATGAAGCACTGGGTAGTTACAGGAACAGGGTTGGAGAGCCCCGTAGCATAAAGAGTTTGGGCAGAATATCACCTGTCGGTCAGCGAGAGCATGCTCCTCAAACAGTGTTTGATGTGTGGAGTGAAATAAGTCTTCTTAAATGTATTTCTCAGCTGCTCATATTAAGCACAGCTCCTCTATAAAACCGACGTTGTCTATCTGGCATCACTGAAAAACAGACCTGTGGGTAAATACAGGTGTGAAAGCCTGCTGCCGCCATTAGTTATTCGAGTGCAAACGGATGACATGCCTTTTCCCCCCTGCCCCTGTTTCTGCCCATTTGACGTTTCTGCCCATTCTGAAATTGAAACTAGTTTGACATCTTAGTAAAGACGAGATTAAATTGAGAAGTCTGATGGGTGAAAATAGGATCACTTGATGAGAGAACAGCTGTGCAGCCTGAGGCAAGGAACAGAGCGCATGCTTTTCTTCCGGCTTTCTCAAGTCATCAGTAGACTATAGTTGCATCATGCAGCCCATATATGTTTTGATTTCTAAGACATTCTTAGGTTTGCATCATTCAGAACAAAAATTGACAAGTAACTTTAATCTAGTTTATAGGACCTGTTTCAAATGATCACTTTTATGCTCAACATAGCCACTTCATATGCACAGATTCTCTGGAATGTGAAAAATATCCTTTCTATTTTATTCAGCTAAGTTCAATTATAATCTCCTTACTATAAAATCATATAATATAATATAATGGTACGGGACTTATAAGCATATCTTGTCTGCTAAATGAACAAGTCTACAGCCTATGGCATGGAGCATAGCCAGATATAATACAGTCGAGCAACTCATATTTTATTCATATCATGTTTCTTTAGACCTGACTAAAGTAAATAATGGATTTATTGTGATGGTGTATATTTTTTGTAATCTTTATTTTATTATTTAAAAAAACACTTTTACCCATTTTTCGTGGTATACAATTGGTAGTTACAGTCTTGTCTCATTCCTGCAACTCCCGTACAGACTCGGGAGAGGCGAAGGTCGAGAGCCATGCGTCCCCCTGAAACACGACCCAACAAAGCTACAATGCTTCTTGACACAATGCCTGCTTAACCCGGAAGCCAGCCACACCAATGTGTCGGAGGAGGAAACACGGTACACCAGGCGACCATGTGTCAGCGTGCATGCGCCCGGCCCAACACATGAGTCACTAGAGTGCAATGGTACAAGGACATCCCTGCCGGCCAAACCCTCCCCTAACCTGGACGACGCTGGGCCAATTGTGCACTGCCCCATGAGTCTCCCAGTCGCTGCCGGCTGCGACAGAGACTTGAATCGAAATCTCTAGTGGCACGGCTAGCAACTGTGTTGCAGTGCCTTAGACCACTGCACCACTCGGGAGGCCATGATGGTGTATATTAAATTGATTTATTAGACTTTTTAAATGTAGATGTTACAAAGGTGCACATCAGCGGCTTGAACGGAACTTGTATACGTAGAGGTCTGGAGATGCTAAACTTGCTTATGTTAATTAACGGTCACCGAGAGACTGGCAGTTTTTTGCATGACAATATCCAGCTGACAAAATATCATGAACGCCACAGCCCTAACTGTCACAATAGCAGCTCCTTCAGCTGGAGTGTCACCATAGAATTAGAACTACACATGAGGGGTGCATTCAAAGTACCATGGTCTGAAAGGCTTTTCCCGTTCTAGTAATTCTATTCCTATAAGCTTGCGTCCCAAAAGGCACTCTATTCCCTACAGTGCCTTCGGAAAGTATTCAGACCCCTTGACTATTTCCACATTTTATTACATTACAGCCTTATTCTAGAAAAAATGTTTTTTCCCCTCAGCAATCTACACATAATAACCCATAATGACAAAGTCAAAAAAGGTTTTTAGAAATGTTTACAAATTAAAAAATGTTTAAAAAAACAGATACTTTATTTGCACAAGTATTCAGACCCTTTGCTATGAGACTCGACATTTAGTTCAGGTGGATCCTGTTTCCATTGATCATCATTGAGCTGTTTCTACAACTTGATTGTAGTCCACCTGTGGTAAATTCAATTTGGAAAGGCACACACCTGTCTATATAAGGTTCTCCACTGGCTTCCAGTTGAAGCTCGCATCCGCTACAAGACCATGGTGCTTGCCTACGGAGCTGTGAGGGGAACGCGGCACCTCAGTACCTCCAGGCTCTGATCAGGCCCTACACCCAAATAAGGGCACTGCGTTCATCCACCTCTGGCCTGCTCGTCTCCCTACCACTGAGGAAGTACAGTTCCCGCTCAGCCCAGTCAAAACTGTTCGCTGCTCTGGCTCCCCAATGGTGGAACAAACTCCCTCACGACGCCAGGACAGCGGAGTCAATCACCACCTTCCGGAGACACCTGAAACCCCACCTCTTTAAGGAATACTTAGGATAGGATAAAGTAATCCTTCTCACCCCCTCCCCCCTTAAAATATTTAGATGCACTATTGTAAAGTGGCTGTTCCACTGGATGTCATAAGGTGAATGCACCAATTTGTAAGTCGCTCTGGATAAGAGCGTCTGCTAAATGACTTAAATGTAAATGTAAATGTCCCACAGTTGACAGTGCATGTCAGAGCAAAAACCAAGCCATGAGATGGAAGGAATTGTCGGTAGACCTCTGAGACATGATTGTGTCGAGGCACAGATCTGGAGAAGGTTACCCAAACAATCTGAAGCATTGAAGTCCCCCAGGAACATTGACCTCCATCATTCTTAAATGGAATAAGTTTGGAACCACCAAGACTCTTCCTAGAGCTGGCTGCCCTGCCATACTGAGCAATCGGGGGAGAAGGGCCTTGGTCAGGGAGGTGAACAAGAACCCAATGTTCACTCTGACAGAGCTCTAGAGTTCCTCTGTGGAGAATGGATAACCTTCCAGAAGCACAACCATTTCTGCATCTCCACCAATCAGGTCTTTATGCTAGAGTGGCCAGATGGAAGCCACTCTTCAGTAAAAGGCACATGACAGGCCACTTGGAGTTTGCCAAAAGGCACCTGAAGACTCTCAGACCATGAGAAACAAAATTGTCTGGTCTGATGAAATCAAGATTCAACACTTTGACCTGAATGCCAAGCGTCACGTCTGGAGGAAACCTGGCACGTTCCCTACGGTGAAGCATGTTGGTGACAGCATCATGCTTTGGTTGTATTTTTCAGCGGCAGGGACTGGGAGACTAGTCAGGATCGAGGCAAAGATGAACGGAGCAAAGTACAGAGCGATCCTTGATGAAAACCTGCTCCAGAGCGCTCAGGACCTCAGACTGGTGCGACGGTTCTTCTTCCAACAGGACAACGACCCTAAGCATACAGCCAAGACAACACAGCAGTGGCTTCGGGACAAGCCCAGCCAGAGCCCGGACATGAACTCAATCTAACATCTCTGGAGAGACCTGAAAATCGCTGTACAGCAACACTCCCCATCCAACCTGACATAGCTTGAGAGGATATGCAGAGAAGAATGAGAGAAACTCCTAAAATACAGGTCTGCCAAGCTTGTAGTGTCATACCCAAGAAGACTCTTGTCTGTAATTGCTGCGCAAGGTGCTTCAACAAACTACATCAAACACCTGTTCGAAAAAATTATGTGGAGATATGGGATCAGAGCATGACAATGTTCTATTTCACATCGAGGGGGTGTGTTGGAAAGATTTTTCGCATTGAGATTCTAACTGTTATCCTTAACAATGGGATGTAAAAAAAAAATCTGACTTGGTTGACTTTCTGTGTATGGAAAGGAAAATGTGTCTCCATGCCTATTTGGAAAATGAACAAGCTTAATGCAAGCATTCAAGGGAAATACAAAAACATTCTACAGATGAGTGACCGAATCAGTGGATTCATAGGAAAGAATCTTATTGAAGAGAGTCTTTCAAAAGCGAACCATGCCTCCTTCCCTCGGCTGTGCATGTTTCTAACAGAATACAGCATCAATAAGTGTCCCACACGAGTGATGACTGGTCACCTCCAACGCTTGGAAGAGCACTTTGGGACCTACTTCCCAATCTGTTTGACTGTCATCCTTGCTAAGTTGACAGGCCTCTTTCTAGAGCTCTGACTTTCTGACCTGAAGATCACTGACGTGCTCTCGTCGGCATTAAAACTACATATCGATCCAGGTTGGATGTGACAGCAGAGATGAGGTGCGCACTGTCGACCACGCCCCCTGACTTGTGAAGCTCCGATGCGACATGCATTAAGCACATCCATCTCATTAGTGGTGGTGAGAAGTTACATTATTTCAGACTAATTTGCATTTCACTGTCAAAGCCTCACATTAAAAGTATGTGATGGTGAGTTGAAAAGATAATCAGAAATAATGTTAGAATGGTTTTCAATTGACTGCCATAGCACCAAATAAAAAAATGAACATAGGATGTTAATTACATATTTTTTTTCATATGATTGGGTTCGCGAGATTTTTCAAATATCAAAATGGGGCCGTGGGCTAAAAAAGTTTGGGGAACCCCTGGTCTATATCTCCAACTTTTTGAATGCGGCAACTTTAGGATGATTAGACCTTCTTAGGCTATTAGAATATTTTGTAAATAGGCTACTGTTCATAACTTTAATTTGTCTTAAAGCTTTTATGATAGGCTTAGTAGAAGGATAGGTTATTGGCCATTTGGTTTTTAACCTTGCATGGAGAGATTTTTCCACCCTGCACGGATCATTTATCTTTTAATAAGCTTAAACTGATTAAACATAATTTAATAATTAAACTTGATTAAATCATTCCATTTTTCTACATGCCATTGATATTGTTTGTTCTCTCTCATTATTAGTCCCTGCTAGCTTAAGTTTTTAGGATGGAACTTTGTTAGATGAAAGCGTATTAGCCCAAAGTCATATTCATATTGAATGGAGAGACAAGGAATATAGCCTACACTTTTAAAACAGCTAGACACAATAACGAGTGTCTGTTGTAAAAAAATAGGCTACATGCATCCGAGAGAGAGGGAGACAATATTTTCTGACTGGAGATTTTGTGCAGATTTGGTGGAATTCTCCACTCTGTCTAGCCTACATTCCTCTTTTGCATTATGTAGGCCTGTAAAACATAGGCTATTTATTGAAATAGGCTATAGTAAATAGGAACAGGCAGATTACTCTTAATGTCACTCATGTTCTGCCCTGCTGTGTGCTGCCCGGCTCTGTTTTTAGACCTACTGTGCGGCACCAGTCAAGTTCAAATAGGCTAAACCATCATCTGTCACATCACAATGTCACCATCGACTATGGCTGTCAATTATTGTCGATAGAAGATACTATGGTAATATGGCCCAACACTAGTTCACTATATAGGGACTAGTGTGCCATTTGGGACATAGCCTAGGTGTCACTGAGTCCCACAGAGGGCTGGATTAGAATATTAGAAGCCTGTATGGTGCGCTTACTCTGCTCAGTCACTCCACTCAGCTAAGGTTACTCTGCTCAGTCAATCCGCTCGGCTATGGTTTACTCTGCTCAATCGCTGGGCTGGCAGTCAGTCAGAGCCATGAACTCACACCGTCTGCCCACTCGTTTCCTTACCCCATAACCAACCACAGCTCGGAGGCGTCACTTCTTGCCTGGCCTCGGTCGCTAAAGGTAATACATTCCTCAAAAGTGTGATCGAGAGACGTTGAGAGAAAGTTGGCTAGCTGTGAATATGTTAATGCTTTGTCACGGGCTAATGGTATTGTCACAGGCTAAACTGTCAAGACAGAGATTATGGCTAAGTAGAGATACACTGTACATAGACCTTTTATCCCATGTTTGTTGTGACTAAACTGAATAACAACCACAACTCTTATTACAGTAGTTTGGGTAGTTATTACCCTATTAGTAGTATTAATGGCAATAATAGCAGTCGTAGCAGCTTTGGCAATGGTAGTGGTCGTTGACGTAGTAGTAGCCTAGCATCAGTAGTAGTATTAGTAGCACATAATGATACAAATACAGTTTTAGTGTATGCGTCAGTAGTAGATTTTGTAGTACCAGCAATAATATTGAAAGACAATATTTTTAGGGTTACAAACCGAAATCTGTCTTTTCGCTATACAGACATTCAATTTAGTTTATTCGGCATGTTCTTTGGAATTTTCTGAATGGATTAACAATTCCACATTGAACGTTGCATGGGGATGAATTACGGGCTTGGTTTCTTTTTTGTTGTGTCCCGCAAATGCACATGTACAAATGGAACACTAGAGTCAAAGCAAATTAACATTGTCTTCAAGATAAAATTTAATACCAAATAGTTTCACAGTATTTAAAAAAAAATGTGTTCTCTGGTTAAAGAGGGAGTTTTGACGTCCGTTCGAGTTGTGATCAAAGCTGAGCTGAGCTCAGCCCGGAGGTGGATTGGTGTTAATGCAATGTTGCTGGCCACTGTACTCTGGCAGCTAGGAACACACACACACACATAGAGAAATTGAAACACTGCACAAACACACACGATACGCATGGAGAGGCACAAAAAAGAGGAAGGACACACACAGTGTGAGCTCGTTCTATTGATCGCTGCACCCTCCAGTACCCATCCCACAGAACGGGTTCGGACATGTTAGGGACCCCCTTGAATATGACGCTGATCACAACAGAAAGAGGGAATGAGAAAAGAGAAGAAAAAAAAGTTGGAGGTAGACAGAGGAGAGAGAAGCCAAGAGGGGAGATGAGATCTGGGGTTTTCTGGATCAACAAGGGGTTTGGGTGGTGGGTGTGGCAATGGACACATCAGCTGGTTGGCGTGGCTGAATTTTAGAGAACATTTTTGAGCCCTCGATCTTGGAGGTGTAGAGAAATATTTGCATTTTTAAGCCAATTTCCTGAAATTCTACACATTATTCTATGGAGCTGAGAGAAGATGTTGCAGTTTTAAAGCTATTTTCCTGGAATTCTATGCATTTTGCCATGGATAATTCTCTATTCTTTTGCTCAAATATAACAAAATCAATACTGCTAAATTCAGTGTTTTTGGAATTTTCAATTTTCCCTGGCTGTCTAGCTTTTATTTTGGGGATTGTTAGTTCTCAAAGATTATATTATATTTTCTACATACAGTATCAGTCAAAAGTTTGGACACACCTACTCATTCAAGGGTTTATCTTTACTTGTACTTTTTTCTACATTGTAGAATAACAGTGAAAAACTATGAAACAAAACTATGAAACAATACATATGGAATTATGTAGTACCAAAAAAGTGTTAAACAAATCAAAATATATTTTAGATTCTTCAAAGTAGCCACTAGTGATGCACCGATATGATATTTTTGGCTGGTGCTGGTACAGTTAAATAGATAACCCACATACATGGACACAGCGTTCTAAGGCACTGCATCTCAGTGCAAGAGGGTCACTACAGTCCCTGGTTCGAATCCTGGCTGTATCCTATCCGGCCGTGATTGGGAGTCTCATAGGGCGGGCACAATTGGCCTAGCGTTGTCTGGGCTGTCATTGTAAATAAGATTTTTTTCTTAACCGACTTTACCAAGTTAAATAAAGGTTACACACACACACACCGCACTGACCAAAAAGTTATTTTGTTGGCATTTACGTTTGTCCCCATTACCAGCAAAACCCTATCAAAACCTATTTCTTTCACTTACTTGCTGTGCTGTTTCATTTTTCATTTGTTCAGTCGTTTCATTCTCAACCAGGATCTCTATGGAATGCCGTTTGGGTCTTTGCGTGTCAAAAAAGACACTATATAACACTATTTGACGTGTCAAATAACGCAACATAATCTGTTTCAGTAGCTATAGTTAGCTAGCTAACTATATAGCTAGGTGTCATCTTCTAAAATAACCCTAATATATCATTTATACCCTAATTTATTTTATTAATGGTGGTCGGACCCATCTATGTGAAGCTAGCCACAATAAGGATTAGCCACAATAGTGGACTTTGCGGTTAGCCTAGAAAATTAAAGAATGGCATAATTCTACTTTGTGTATTAATTTGAATCACTGTCAAGGACATACTTTTATTTTAAAGGAAAACCGGTGTACCAGTGCTCGACCAGTCGGTGAAAGCCAACATCATCCACGACAGAGTTGATTGTCAAGGGCAATGAATTCCATTATCTTGGGTTTAATGGATTTTGCCTTTTGAGTTGTCTCGCTGAAATGTTCTTACTCTTTCAAATGACTGCTCGACTTGTTGACTGCTCGATCCACACAGCAGACATTGTGTTATGCTGGTGAATGAGGACCCAAAAGCGACTTAACAGAAACAGAGTCTTTATTCCAGTCTTTAACAAAAACGATAATCCTGGAAATTATCTCAGGAAAATACAAACAGGAAAACTGAAATCCTCTCGTCAGTAGAGAGGAACGACTGGAGACGCGACCACAGACTGCAGGTCGCTTCGGGAAGGCACAGGCCGTAGCTGACATAGACACCTGCTCACACGCAGCATCTGAAGAAGGCAAAAACACGACAGGGCGGAACAAGGACACAGAACAGCAAACATCAAACAATGATCCGACAAGGACAGAAGCGGAAAACAGAGGGAGAAATAGGGACTCTAATCAGAGGGCAAAATAGGGGACAGGTGTGAAAGAGTAAATGAGGTAGTTAGGAGAATGAGGAACAGCTGGGAGCAGGAACGGAACGATAGAGAGAGAGAGCGAGAGAGGGAGAGAGGGAGGGGGAGAGAGAGGGATAGAAAGAGGGAAAGAACCTAATAAGACCAGCAGAGGGAAACAAATAGAAGGGAAGCACAGGGACAAGACATGATAATCAATGACAAAACATGACAGTACCCCCCACTCACCGAGTGCCTCCTGGCGCACTCGAGGAGGAACCCTGGCGGCAACGGAGGAAATCATCAATCAACAAACGGTCCAGCACGTCCCGAGAAAGAACCCAACTCCTCTCCTCAGGACCGTAACGGGAGACGATGAAGAGGGAATCTAGGGCTATTACTCTTATAAAAATGAGACACGGGTAGAGAACTGTAAGCGTTAGAGCAATCAGGACCAAACAGGCCAGGAGAGTAACAACTAGGGACAGACTGAGACACAGCAAGGCTAAGACCAGGAACAGGAGAGAGGCGGTGGCTGTGGACAGACTGAGACACAGCAAGGGCAGGAGAGATGCGGTGGCTGGGGACAGACTGAGACCCAGCAAGGCCAGGAGCAGAAGCAGAAAAAAAGTTACCGGACTTATTCTTCGCGCAGTCCGAACAAGCAGCCACGAAACGGCGCGTGTCACGCTCCTGAGTAGGCCACCAAAACCGCTGGCGAATAGAAGCAAGCGTACCCCGAACGCCGGGATGGCCAGCTAACTTGGCAGAGTGAGCCCACTGAAGAACAGCCAGATGAGTAGAGACAGGAACGAAAAGAAGGTTACTAGGACAAGCGCGCGGTGACGGAGTGTGAGTGAGTGCTTGCTTGACCTGTCTCTCAATTCCCCAGACATTCAACCCGACAACACGCCCCTCAGGGAGAATCCCCTCGGTATCGGTAGATGCTACAGAAGAACTGAAGAGACGGAATAAAGCATGAGACTTGGTGTTCTTAGTACTCGAAACGAGCGAAAAACAACGCCCAACGAGCATGACGCGCATTGAGTCGTTTGGCAGAACGGATGTACTCAAGGTTCTTTTGGTCAGTCCAAACGACAAAAGGAACGGTCGCCCCCTCCAACCACTGTCGCCATTCGCCTAGGGCTAAACGGATGGCGAGCAGTTCGCGGTTAGCCACATCATAGTTACGTTCCGACGGCGACAGGCGATGAGAAAAATACGCGCAAGGGTGGACCCCATCGTCAGTATGGGAGCGCTGGGACAGAATGGCTCCCACGCCCACCCCCGACGCGTCTACCTCGACAATGAACTGTTTAGTGACGTCAGGTGCAACAAGGATAGGAGCGGATGCAAAACGCTTCTTGAGGAGATCAGTACAACAATCATACGACCGGTGAGGAGGAAGGGAGTTGGCTCTGGACCGACTGAAGACCGTGCGCAGATCATGATATTCCTCCGGCACTCCTGTCAAATCACCAGGTTCCTCCTGTGAAGAGGGAGCAGAAGAAACAGGAGGAATAGCAGACATTAAACATTTCACATGACAAGAAACGTTCCAGGAAAGGATAGAATTACTAGACCAATCAAAAGAAGGATTATGACACACTAGCCAGGGATGACCCAAAACAACAGGTGTAAAAGGTGAACAAAAAATCAAAAAAGAAATGGTCTCACTATGGTTACCAGATACTGTGAGGGTTAAAGGTAGTGTTTCACATAATATACTGGGGAGAGGACTACCATCCAAGGCGAACATGACCGTGGGCTCCCTAACTGTCTGAGAGGAATGTCATGTTCCCGAGCCCAGGCTTTGTCCATAAAACAGCCCTCCGCCCCAGAGTCTATTAATGCACTGCAGGAAGCTGCCGATCCGGTCCAGCGTAGATGGACCGGCAAGGTAGTACAGGTACTTGACGGAGAGGACAGAGTAGTAGCGCTTATCAGTCGCCCTCCGCTTACTGATGAGCTCTGGCCTTTAACTGGACATGAAATGACAAAATGACCAGCGGAACCGCAATAGAGACAGAGGCGGTTGGTGATTCTCCGTTCCCTCTCCTTAGTCGAGATGCGAATACCCCCCAGCTGCATGGGCTCAACACCTGAGTCAGTGGGGAAAGATGGTAGTGTCGGGGAGAGGGGGAACACAGTTAACGCGAGCTCTCTTCTATGAGCTCGGTGACGAAGATCTACCCGTCGTTCAATGCGAATAGCGAGTTCAATCAAAGAATCCACGCTGGATGGAACCTCCCGGGAGAGAATCTCATCCTTAACCTTAGCGTGGAGTCCCTCCGAAAACGAGCGAGCAACGCCTGCTCGTTCCAGTTACTGGAGGCAGCAAGAGTGCGAAACTCTATAGAGTAATCCGTTATGGATCGATTACCTTGACATAGGGAAGACAGGGACCAGGAAGCTTCTTTCCCAAAAACAGAACGATCAAAAACCCGTAATCGCTCCCTGGAACTCGACAGTAGAGTAGAGAGAATCCGTAGTCGCTGGGTCCATTCTTGGTCGGATCATTCTGTTATGCTGGTGAATGAGGACCCAAAAGCGACTTAACAGAAACAGAGTCTTTATTCCAGTCTTTAACAAAAACGATAATCCTGGAAATTATCTCAGGAAAATACAAACAGGAAAACTGAAATCCTCTCGTCAGTAGAGAGGAACGACTGGAGACGCGACCACAGACTGCAGGTCGCTTCGGGAAGGCACAGGCCGTAGCTGACATAGACACCTGCTCACACGCAGCATCTGAAGAAGGCAAAAACACGACAGGGCGGAACAAGGACACAGAACAGCAAACATCAAACAATGATCCGACAAGGACAGAAGCGGAAAACAGAGGGAGAAATAGGGACTCTAATCAGAGGGCAAAATAGGGGACAGGTGTGAAAGAGTAAATGAGGTAGTTAGGAGAATGAGGAACAGCTGGGAGCAGGAACGGAACGATATAGAGAGAGAGCGAGAGAGGGAGAGAAGGAGGGGGATAGAGAGGGATAGAAAGAGGGAAAGAACCTAATAAGACCAGCAGAGGGAAACGAATAGAAGGGAAGCACAGAGACAAGATATGATAATCAATGACAAAACATGACACAGGTTAAAGAAGTATGTTTAAGCCGTGAGACAATTGAGATATGGATTGTGTGCGCATGCCATTCAGAGGGTGAATGTGCCTTTGAACGGTGTATGGTAGTAGGTTCCAGGTGCACCGGTTTGAATGTGTCAAGAACTGCAACGCTTCTGGGTTTTTCACGCTCAACAGTTTGCCGTTTATAATTTATTACAATGTTTACAATATTCTAAACAGTCAGAAAAAGTACATTGTAATCTAAGAACACATGTTTGGCACATATAATATGCACGCAGTGCATACTCCTTAACTTATTTTTCTTGATCTCCAGTATTTTCCACAACCAGTCAAATTTATTCCACACATCGGATTTCCCCTTTACCTCCTGAGCAACCAAACATTGAGGGAATAGAATTGTTTTTCCTAAACAAATTAGAGAATTTGATAACAGAACCAGTTATGTTGTAGCTTCGGCAAGATGGACAGTGCGATAAACACTGTTGATGTTCTGTGGTGGTCGCTGCAGCAGGGGGGAGAGACAAATGGTGCTAATCACACAGTGACAGAGAGGGCTGCCTCGCTTCTAGTCCTTAGTAAACTTTGCAGTATTTTATTTTTTTATGTATTATTTCTTTCTGTTAGCCCAGAAAATCTTAAGTGTACAGCCGGGAAGAACTTTTGTATATCAGAGCAACTTCAATTTACTAGCGCTACGACCAGGAACACGACTTTCTCGAAGCGGATCCTTTGTCTGGACCACCTATTTGAACTGATTCCAGAGGCTGACCTAAAACATCTCCACCGGTCTGATTTCGGAGGCGCGCACACCACCCACCGCTTCTGAGTATATTACTCGCTAATGTCCAGTCTCTAGATAACATGGCAGTCAAAATTAGGGCAAGGGTTGCTTTCACGGAAACATGGCTCTCAGGATATGCTGTCGGAGTCGGTACAGCCACCTGGATTCTTTGTGCTTTGCGCCGACAGCAATAAACATCTCCCTGGGAAGAAGAAGGGCAGGGGTGTATGTTTCATGATTGACGACTCATGGTGTAATTGTAGCAACATACTCAAGTCCTTTTGTTCCCCTGACCTAGATTCCTCACAGTCAAATGCCGACCGTATTATCTCCCAAGGGAATTCTCCTCGTTTATTGTCACAGCCGCGTATATCCCCCCTCAAGCCGATACCACGACAGCCCTCAAGGAACTTAATTGGACTTTCTGCAAACTGGAAGCTGTATATCCTGAGGTTGTATTTATTGGAGCTGGGGATTTTAACGAAGTAAATTTGAGAACAAGTTTACCTAAATTCTATCAGTATATTGACTGTAGCACTCTCACTGGTAAAACACTGGATCACTGCTACTCTAACTTCCGCGATGCATACAAGGCCCTCCCCTGCCCTCCTTTTTGAAAATCTGAGCACAACTCCATTTTGCTCCTCCCTTCCATGCTAAGGACTATTCAACGCTGGTCTGACCAGTCGGAATCCACTGTTCAAGATGGTTTTGATCACACAGACTGGGACATGTTCCAGGTAGCCTCAGAGAATAATATCGACGTATATGCTAATTCAGTGAGTGAGTTTATAATGAAGTGCATAGGAGATGTTGTACCTACTGTGACTATTAAAACATATCTTAACCAGAAACTGTGGATAGATGGCGGAATTCGCGCAAACCTGAAAGCGCGAACCACCGTATTTAACAATGTACAGGTGACTGGGAGTATGGCCGAATACAAACAGTGTAGTTATTCCCTCAGCAAGGCAATCAAACAAGTGAAATTTCAGTATAGAGACAAAGTGTAGTCACAATTCAACAGCTCAGACACGAGATGTATGTTTAATTTTTTATTTTATTTCACCTTTATTTAACCAGGTAGGCTAGTTGAGAACAAGTTCTCATTTACAACTGTGACCTGGCCAAGATAAAGCATAGCAGTGTGAACAGACAACAACACAGAGTTACACATGGAGAAAACAATAAACAAGTCAATAACACAGTAGAAAAAAAGAAACAAGAAAAAAAGTCTATATACATTTTGTGCAAAAGGCATGAGGATGTAGGCGAATAATGACAATTTAGCAGATCAACACTGGAGTGATAAATGATCAGATGGTCATGTGCAGGTAGAGATACTGGTGTGCAAAAGAGCAGAAAAGTAAATAAATAAAAACAGTATGGGGATGAGGTAGGTAAATTGGGTGGGCTATTTACCGATGGACTATGTACAGCTGCAGCGATCGGTTAGCTGCTCAGATAGCAGATGTTTATGTGGCAGGGTCTACAGACAATCACGGACTACAAAAGTAAAACCAGCCACGTCACAGACACCGACGTCTTGCTTCCAGACAAACTAAACACCTTCTTTGCCCACTTTGAGGATAATACAGTTCCACCGACGCGGCCCGCTACCAAGGACTGTGGGCTCTCCTTCTCCTTGGCTGACGTGAGTAAGACATTTAAATGCGTTAACCCTCGCAAGACTGCCGGCCCAGACGGCTTCCCTAGCGTCCTCAGAGCATGTGCAGACCAGCTGGCTGGTGTGTTTATGGACATATTCAATCTCTCCCTATCCCAGTCTGCTGTCCCCACATGCTCCAAAAAGGTAACTGAACTAAATGACTATTACCCCGTAGTACTCAATACTGTCATCATGAAGTGCTTTGAGAGGCTAGTCAAGGATCATATCCCCTCCACCTTACCTGTCACACTAGACCAACTTTGCTTACCGCCCCAATAGGTCCACAGACAATGCAATCGCCATCACACTGCACACTGCTCTATCCCATCTGGACAAGAGGAATACCTATGTAAGAATGCTGTTTATTGCTGCTCAGCATTCAACGCCATAGTGCCCTCCAAGCTCATCATTAAGCTTGAAGCCCTGGGTCTCAACCCCGCCCTGTGCAATTGGGTCCTGGACTTGCTGACGGGCTGCCCCCAGGTGGTGAAGGTAGGGAACAACATTTCCACTTCGCTGATCGTCAACACTGGGGCCCCACAATGGTACGTGCTCAGCCCCCTCCTGTACTCCCTGTTCACCCATGACTGCGTGGCCATTCACGCCTCCAACTCGATCATCAAGTTTGCAGACGACACAACAGTAGTAGGCTTGATTACCAACAACGACGAGACGGCCTACAGGGAGGAGGTGAGGGCACTCGGAGTGTGGTGTCAGGAAAACAACCTCTCACTCAATGTCAACAAAACAAAGGAGATGATCATGGACTTCAGGAAACAGCAGAGGGAACACCCTCCTATCCGGGCGTACACTTCACGGACAAACTGAAATGGTCCACCCACACAGACAGGGTGGTGAAGGAGGCTGAAGAAATTTGACTTGTCATCTAAAACCCTCACAAACATTTAAGTCATTTAGCAGACGCTCTTATCCAGAGCGACTTACAAATTGGTGCATTCACCTTATGACATCCAGTGGAACAGTCACTTTACAATAGTGCATCTAAATCTTAAAGGGGGGGGGTGAGAGGGATTACTTATCCTATCCTAGGTATTCCTTAAAGAGGTGGGGTTTCAGGTGTCTCCGGAAGGTGGTGATTGACTCCGCTGTCCTGGCGTCGTGAGGGAGGTTGTTCCACCATTGGGGGGCCAGAGCAGCGAACAGTTTTGACTGGGCTGAGCGGGAACTGTACTTCCTCAGTGGTAGGGAGGCGAGCAGGCCAGAGGTGGATGAACGCAGTGCCCTTGTTTGGGTGTAGGGCCTGATCAGAGCCTGGAAGTACTGAGGTGCCGTTCCCCTCACAGCTCCGTAGGCAAGCACCATGGTCTTGTAGCGGATGCGAGCTTCAACTGGAAGCCAGTGGAGAGAGCGGAGGAGCGGGGTGACGTGAGAGAACTTGGGAAAGGTTGAACACCAGACGGGCTGCGGCGTTCTGGATGAGTTGTAGGGGTTTAATGGTACAGGCAGGGAGCCCAGCCAACAGCGAGTTGCAGTAATCCAGACGGGAGATGACAAGTGCCTGGATTAGGACCTGCGCTGCTTCCTGTGTGAGGCAGGGTCGTACTCTGCAGATGTTGTAGAGCATGAACCTACAGGAACGGGCCACCGCCTTGATGTTAGTTGAGAATGACAGGGTGTTGTCCAGTATCACACCAAGGTTCTTAGCGCTCTGGGAGGAGGACACAATGGAGTTGTCAACCGTGATGGCGAGATCATGGAACGGGCAGTCCTTCCCCGGGAGGAAGAGCAGCTCCGTCTTGCCGAGGTTCAGCTTGAGGTGGTGATCCGTCATCCACACTGATATGTCTGCCAGACATGCAGAGATGCGATTCGCCACCTGGTCATCAGAAGGGGGAAAGGAGAAGATTAATTGTGTGTCGTCTGCATAGCAATGATAGGAGAGACCATGTGAGGTTATGACAGAGCCAAGTGACTTGGTGTATAGCGAGAATAGGAGAGGGCCTAGAACAGAGCCCTGGGGGACACCAGTGGTGAGAGCGCGTGGTGAGGAGACAGATTCTCGCCACGCCACCTGGTAGGAGCGACCTGTCAGGTAGGACGCAATCCAAGCGTGGGCCACGCCGGAGATGCCCAACTCGGAGAGGGTGGAGAGGAGGATCTGATGGTTCACAGTATCGAAGGCAGCTGATAGGTCTAGAAGGATGAGAGCAGAGGAGAGAGAGTTAGCTTTAGTTGTTGTTGACATCGGAGGGATCGAGTGTAGGTTTTTTCAGAAGGGGTGCAACTCTCGCTCTCTTGAAGACGGAAGGGACGTAGCCAGCGGTCAGGGATGAGTTGATGAGCGAGGTGAGGTAAGGGAGAAGGTCTCCGGAAATGGTCTGGAGAAGAGAGGAGGGGATAGGGTCAAGCGGGCAGGTTGTTGGGCGGCCGGCCATCACAAGACGCGAGATTTCATCTGGAGAGAGAGGGGAGAAAGAGGTCAGAGCACAGGGTAGGGCAGTGTGAGCAGAACCAGCGGTGTCGTTTGACTTAGCAAACGAGGATCGGATGTCGTCGACCTTCTTTTCAAAATGGTTGACGAAGTCATCTGCAGAGAGGGAGGAGGGGGGGGAGGAGGATTCAGGAGGGAGGAGAAGGTGGCAAAGAGCTTCCTAGGGTTAGAGGCAGATGCTTGGAATTTAGCGTGGTAGAAAGTGGCTTTAGCAGCAGAGACAGAGGAGGAAAATGTAGAGAGGAGGGAGTGAAAGGATGCCAGGTCCGCAGGGAGGCGAGTTTTCCTCCATTTCCGCTCGGCTGCCCGGAGCCCTGTTCTGTGAGCTCGCAATGAGTCGTCGAGCCACGGAGCGGGAGGGGAGGACCGAGCCGGCATGAAGGATAGGGGACATAGAGAGTCAAAGGAGGCAGAGAGGGAGGAGAGGAGGGTTGAGGAGGCAGAATCAGGAGATAGGTTGGAGAAGGTTTGAGCAGAGGGAAGAGATGATAGGATGGAAGAGGAGAGAGTAGCGGGGGAGAGAGAGCGAAGGTTGGGACGGCGCGATACCATCCGAGTAGGGGCAGTGTGGGAGGTGTTGGATGAGAGCGAGAGGGAAAAGGATACAAGGTAGTGGTCGGAGACTTGGAGGGGAGTTGCAATGAGGTTAGTGGAAGAACAGCATCTAGTAAAGATGAGGTCGAGCGTATTGCCTGCCTTGTGAGTAGGGGGGGAAGGTGAGAGGGTGAGGTCAAAAGAGGAGAGGAGTGGAAAGAAGGAGGCAGAGAGGAATGAGTCAAAGGTAAACGTGGGGAGGTTAAAGTCGCCCAGAACTGTGAGAGGTGAGCCGCCCTCAGGAAAGGAGCTTATCAAGGCATCAAGCTCATTGATGAACTCTCCGAGGGAACCTGGAGGGCGATAAATGATAAGGATGTTAAGCTTGAAAGGGCTGGTAACTGTGACAGCATGGAATTCAAAGGAGGCGATAGACAGATGGGTAAGGGGAGAAAGAGAGAATGACCACTTGGGAGAGATGAGGATCCCGGTGCCACCACCCCGCTGACCAGAAGCTCTCGGGGTGTGCGAGAACACGTGGGCGGACGAAGAGAGAGCAGTAGGAGTAGCAGTGTTGTCTGTGGTGATCCATGTTTCCGTCAGTGCCAAGAAGTCGAGGGACTGGAGGGAGGCATAGGCTGAGATGAACTCTGCCTTGTTGGCCGCAGATCGGCAGTTCCAGAGGCTACCGGAGACCTGGAACTCCACGTGGGTCGTGCTCGCTGGGACCACCAGATTAGGGTGGCCGCGGCCACGCGGTGTGGAGCGTTTGTATGGTCTGTGCAGAGAGGAGAGAACAGGGATAGACAGACACATAGTTGACAGGCTACAGAAGAGGCTATGCTAATGCAAAGGAGATTGGAATGACAAGTGGACTACACGTCTCGAATGTTCAGAAAGTTAAGCTTACGTAGCAAGAATCTTATTGACTAAAATTATTAAAATGATACAGTACTGCTGAAGTAGGCTAGCTGGCAGTGGCTGCGTTGTTGACTTTGTAGGCTTGCTGGCAGTGGCTGCGTTGTTGACACTACACTAATCAAGTCGTTCCGTTGAGTGTAATAGTTTCGACAGTGCTGCTATTCGGGGGCTAGCTGGCTAGCTAGCAGTGTTGATTACGTTACTTTGCGTTAAAAGAACGACAATAGCTGGCTAGCTAACCTAGAAAATCGCTCTAGACTACACAATTATCTGTGATACAAAGACGGCTATGTAGCTAGCTATGTAGCTAGCTACGATCAAACAAATCAAACCGTTGTACTGTAATGAAATGAAATTAAAATGTGATACTACCTGTGAATGCGACCGGGTTGTTGAGTTGTATTCAGAAGACGTTGGCTAGCTGTTGGCTAGCTAGCAGAGTCTCCTACGTTAAGGACGACAAATAGCTGGCTAACTAACCTCTGTAAATTAAGATAATCACTCTAAGACTACACACTCTAAACTACACAATTATCTTGGATACGAAGACAGCAAAGACAACTATGTAGCTAGCTAACACTACACTAATCAAGTCGTTCAGTTGAGTGTAATAGTTTCTACAGTGCAGCTAATCGGTGGACGTTTGCTAGCTGGCTAGCTGCTGGGCAGAGCAGTGAAGACTACGTTAGGACGACGAAATACGATAATTACGCAATTATCTTTGATACAAAGATTGCTATGTAGCTAGATAAGAAGAAATTGCTAAGATTAGACAAATCAAACCGTTGTGCTATAATGAAATGTAATGAAAAAGTTATACTACCTGTGGAGCGAAGTGCCGATGCGACCGCTCGCTCCAACCCGGAAGTAAAGCCGAAACCTTTACAGATGCACAATTGAGAGCATCCTGTCAGACTGTATCACCGCCTGATACGGCAACTGCACCACCCACAACCACAAGGCTCTCCAGAGGGTGGTGTGGTCTGCAGAGCTGGGACCGAAAGACTAAAAAACAGCTTCTATCTCAAGGCCATCAAACTGTTAAACAGCCATCACTAACACAGAGAGGCTGCTGCATACATACAGACTTGAAATCATTGGCCACTTTAATAAATGGATCACTATTCACTTTAATATTGCCACTTTAATAATGTTTACATATCTTGCATTAATCATCTCATATGTATATACTGTATTTTATACCATCTATTGCATCCTGCCTATGCCGCTCTATCATTGCTCATCCATATACACTACCATTCAAATGTTTGGGGTCTGTTTGAAGCTGTGCTTTGAGTCATTGTCCTGTTGTAGGTGGAAATTGGCTCCAATTAAGCGCTGTCCATAGAGTATGGCATTGTGTTGCAAAATGGAGTGATAACCTTCCTTCTTCAAGATCCCTTTTACTCTGTACAAATCTCCCACTTTACCACCAGCAAAGCACCCCCAGACCATCACATTGCCTCGACCATGCTTGAAATGAAGCTCCCAGTTGAGGACTCGTGAGGCGTCTGTTTCTCAAACTAGACACTCTAATGTACTTGTCCTCTTTCTCAGTTGTGCACCGGGACCTCCCACTTCTCTTTCTATTCTGGTTACAGACAGTTTGCGCTGTTTACATTTACATTTACATTTACGTCATTTAGCAGACGCTCTTATCCAGAGCGACTTACAAATTGGTGCATTCACCTTATGACATCCAGTGGGACAGTCACTTAACAATAGTGCATCTAAAACTTAGGGGGGGGTGGGGTGAGAGGGATTACTTATCCTATCCTAGGTATTCCTTAAAGAGGTGGGGTTTCAGGTGTCTCCGGAAGGTGGTGATTGACTCCGCTGTCCTGGCGTCGTGAGGGAGTTTGTTCCACCATTGGGGGGGCCAGGGCAGCGAACAGTTTTGACTGGGCTGAGCGGGAGCTGTACTTCCTCAGTGGTAGGGAGGCGAGCAGGCCAGAGGTGGATGAACGCAGTGCCCTTGTTTGGGTGTAGGGCCTGATCAGAGCCTGGAGGTACTGAGGTGCCGTTCCCCTCACAGCTCCGTAGGCAAGCACCATGGTCTTGTAGCGGATGCGAGCTTCAACTGGAAGCCAGTGGAGAGAACGGAGGAGCGGGGTGACGTGAGAGAACTTGGGAAGGTTGAACACCAGACGGGCTGCGGCGTTCTGGATGAGTTGAAGGGGTTTAATGGCACAGGCAGGGAGCCCAGCCAACAGCGAGTTGCAGTAATCCAGACGGGAGATGACAAGTGCCTGGATTAGGACCTGCGCCGCTTCCTGTGTGAGGCAGGGTCGTACTCTGCGGATGTTGTAGAGCATGAACCTACAGGAACGGGCCACCGCCTTGATGTTGGTTGAGAACGACAGGGTGTTGTCCAGGATCACGCCAAGGTTCTTGGCGCTCTGGGAGGAGGACACAATGGAGTTGTCAACCGTGATGGCGAGATCATGGAACGGGCAGTCCTTCCCGGGAGGAAGAGCAGCTCCGTCTTGCCGAGGTTCAGCTTGAGGTGGTGATCCGTCATCCACACTGATATGTCTGCCAGACATGCAGAGATGCGATTCGCCACCTGGTCATCAGAAGGGGGAAAGGAGAAGATTAATTGTGTGTCGTCTGCATAGCAATGATAAGAGAGACCATGTGAGGTTATGACAGAGCCAAGTGACTTGGTGTATAGCGAGAATAGGAGAGGGCCAAGAACAGAGCCCTGGGGGACACCAGTGGTGAGAGCGCGTGGTGAGGAGACAGATTCTCGCCACGCCACCTGGTAGGAGCGACCTGTCAGGTAGGACGCAATCCAAGCGTGGGCCGCGCCGGAGATGCCCAACTCGGAGAGGGTGGAGAGGAGGATCTGATGGTTCACAGTATCGAAGGCAGCCGATAGATCTAGAAGGATGAGAGCAGAGGAGAGAGAGTTAGCTTTAGCAGTGCGGAGCGCCTCCGTGATACAGAGGAGAGCAGTCTCAGTTGAATGACTAGTCTTGAAACCTGACTGATTTGGATCAAGAAGGTCATTCAGAGAGAGATAGCGGGAGAGCTGGCCAAGGACGGCACGTTCAAGAGTTTTGGAGAGAAAAGAAAGAAGGGATACTGGTCTGTAATTGTTGACATCGGAGGGATCGAGTGTAGGTTTTTTCAGAAGGGGTGCAACTCTCGCTCTCTTGAAGACGGAAGGGACGTAGCCAGCGGTCAGGGATGAGTTGATGAGCGAGGTGAGGTAAGGGAGAAGGTCTCCGGAAATGGTCTGGAGAAGAGAGGAGGGGATAGGGTCAAGCGGGCAGGTTGTTGGGCGGCCGGCCGTCACAAGACGCGAGATTTCATCTGGAGAGAGAGGGGAGAAAGAGGTCAGAGCACAGGGTAGGGCAGTGTGAGCAGAACCAGCGGTGTCGTTTGACTTAGCAAACGAGGATCGGATGTCGTCGACCTTCTTTTCAAAATGGTTGACGAAGTCATCTGCAGAGAGGGAGGAGGGGGGAGGGGGCGGAGGATTCAGGAGGGAGGAGAAGGTGGCAAAGAGCTTCCTAGGGTTAGAGGCAGATGCTTGGAATTTAGCGTGGTAGAAAGTGGCTTTAGCAGCAGAGACAGAGGAGGAAAATGTAGGGAGGAGGGAGTGAAAGGATGCCAGGTCCGCAGGGAGGCGAGTTTTCCTCCATTTCCGCTCGGCTGCCCGGAGCCCTGTTCTGTGAGCTCGCAATGAGTCATCGAGCCACGGAGCGGGAGGGGAGGACCGAGCCGGCCTGGAGGATAGGGGACATAGAGAGTCAAGGGATGCAGAGAGGGAGGAGAGGAGGGTTGAGGAGGCAGAATCAGGAGATAGGTGGGAGAAGGTTTGAGCGGAGGGAAGAGATGATAGGATGGAAGAGGAGAGAGTAGCGGGGGAGAGAGAGCGAAGGTTGGGACGGCGCGATACCATCCGAGTAGGGGCAGTGTGGGAGGTGTTGGATGAGAGCGAGAGGGAAAAGGATACAAGGCAGTGGTCGGAGACTTGGAGGGGAGTTGCAATGAGGTTAGTGGAAGAACAGCATCTAGTAAAGATGAGGTCGAGCGTATTGCCTGCCTTGTGAGTAGGGGGGAAGGTGAGAGGGTGAGGTCAAAAGAGGAGAGGAGTGGAAAGAAGGAGGCAGAGAGGAAAGAGTCAAAGGTAGACGTGGGGAGGTTAAAGTCGCCCAGAACTGTGAGAGGTGAGCCGTCCTCAGGAAAGGAGCTTATCAAGGCATCAAGCTCATTGATGAACTCTCCGAGGGAACCTGGAGGGCGATAAATGATAAGGATGTTAAGCTTGAAAGGGCTAGTAACTGTGACAGCATGGAATTCAAAGGAGGCGATAGACAGATGATTAAGGGGAGAAAGAGAGAATGACCACTTGGGAGAGATGAGGATCCCGGTGCCACCACCCCGCTGACCAGACGCTCTCGGGGTGTGCGAGAACACGTGGGCGGACGAAGAGAGAGCAGTAGGAGTAGCAGTGTTGTCTGTGGTGATCCATGTTTCCGTCAGTGCCAAGAAGTCGAGGGACTGGAGGGAGGCATAGGCTGAGATGAACTCTGCCTTGTTGACCGCAGATTGGCAGTTCCAAAGGCTACCGGAGACCTGGAACTCCACGTGGGTCGTGCGCGCTGGGACCACCAGAGTAGGGTGGCCGCGGCCACGCGGTGAGGAGCGTTTGTATGGTCTGTGCAGAGAGGAGAGAACAGGGATAAACAGACACATAGTTGACAGGCTACAGAAGAGGCTACGCTAATGCAAAGGAGATTGGAATGACAAGTGGACTACACGTCTCGAATGTTCAGAAAGTTAAGCTACGTAGCAAGAATCTTAATGACTAAAATGATTAAAATGATACAGTACTGCTGAAGTAGGCCAGCTGGCAGTGGGTGCGCTGTTCTGTGAAGGGAGTAGTACACAGAGTTGTACGAGTAGGCCAGCTGGCAGTGGGTGCGCTGTTCTGTGAAGGGAGTAGTACACAGAGTTGTACGAGGTCTTATGTTTCTTTGCAATTTCTCGCATGGAATGGCCTTCATTTCTCAGAACAAGAATAGACCGACGAGTTTCAGAAGAAAGTTCTTTGTTTCTGGCCATTGCTTCTTCAATCAGGACAACAGTTTTCAGCTGTGCTAACATAATTGCAAAAGGGTTTTCTAATGATAAATTCGCCTTTTAAAATGCTAAACTTGAATTAGATGACACAACGTGCCATTGGAACTCAGGAATGATGGTTGCTGATAATGGGCCTCTGCAAGCCTATGTAGATATTACATTAAAAGTCAGCCGTTTCCAGCTACAATAGTCATTTACAACATTAACAATGACTGTATTTCTGATCAATTTGATGTTATTTTAATGGGCAAAAAAGGAGCTTTTCTTTAAAAAACAAAGACATTTCTAAGTGACCCCAAACTTTTGAAATGTAGTGTATTCATATGTAAATGTATATATTCTTATTCCTTTACTTAGATTTGTGTGTGTTAGGTTGTTGTTGTGGAATTGTTTGATTACATGTTAGCTATTGCTGCACTGTCAGAGCTAGAAGCACAAGCATTTCGCTACACTCGCATTAACATCTGCTAACCATGTGTATGTGACCAATAAAATGTAATTTGCTTTGATTTGAAGTCTGAGCCTGGCCCAGCACAATCAAATCAATTGCGTTTGGACTCCTTCTAGTCATCTGTGTGTCTTAATTATTGAATCAAACAATTCCAAAACTACTACCTTATAGACACAAGTGTAAGGGGATAAAGAATATTTACATAAAGATATATGAATGAGTGATGGTACAGAGCGGCATAGGCAAGATACAGTAGATGGTATTGAGTGCAGTATATATATATGCATCGTTAAAGTGGCTAGTGATACATGTATTACATAAGGAGGCAGTAGATGATATAGAGTACAGTATATACGTATACATATGAGATAAATAATGTAGGGTATGTAAACATTATATTAGGTAGCATTGTTTAAAGTGGCTAGTGATATATTTGACATAATTCTGGATGATAGCGGGGTGAACAGGCAGTGGCTCGGGTGGTTGTTGTCCTTGATGATCTTTATGGCCTTCCTGTGACATCGGGTGGTGTAGGTGTCCTGGAGGGCTGGTAGTTTGCCCCCGGTGATGCGTGTTGCAGACCTCACTACCCTCTGGAGAGCCTTACGGTTGTGGGCGGAGCAGTTGCCGTACCAGGCGGTGATACAGCCCGACAGGATGCTCTCGATTGTGCATCTGTAGAAGTTTGTGAGTGCTTTTGGTGACAAGCTGAATTTCTTCAGCCTCCTGAGGTTGAAGAGGCGCTGCTGCGCCTTCTTCACGATGCTGTCTGTATGGGTGGACCAATTCAGTTTGTCTGTGATGTGTACACCGAGGAACTTAAAACTTACTACCCTCTCCACTACTGTTCCATCGATGTGGATAGGGGGGTGTTCCCTCTGCTGTTTCCTGAAGTCCACAATCATCTCCTTAGTTTTGTTGATGTTGAGTGTGAGGTTATTTTCCTGACACCACACTCCGAGGGCCCTCACATCCTTCCTGTAGGCCGTCTCGTCGTTGTTGGTAATCAAGCCTACCACTGTTGTGTCGTCCGCAAACTTGATGATTGAGTTGGAGGCGTGCGTGGCCACGCAGTCGTGTGTGAACAGCGAGTACAGGAGAGGGCTCAGAACGCACCCTTGTGGGGCCCCAGTGTTGAGGATCAGCAGGGTGGAGATGTTGTTGCCTACCCTCACCACCTGGGGGTGGCCCGTCAGTAAGTCCAGTACCCAGTTGCACAGGGCGGGGTCGAGACCCAGGGTCTCGAGCTTGATGACGAGCTTGGAGGGCACTATGGTGTTAAATGCCGAGCTGTAGTCGATGAACAGCATTCTCACATAGGTATTCCTCTTGTCCAGATGGGTTAGGGCAGTGTGCAGTGTGGTTGAGATTGCATCGTCTGTGGACCTATTTGGGCGGTAAGCAAATTGGAGTGGGTCTAGGGTGTCAGGTAGGGTGGAGGTGATATGGTCCTTGACTAGTCTCTCAAAGCACTTCATGATGACGGAAGTGAGTGCTACGGGGCGGTAGTCGTTCAGCTCAGTTACCTTAGCTTTCTTGGGAACAGGAACAATGGTGGCCCTCTTGAAGCATGTGGGAACAACAGACTGGGATAGGGATTGATTGAATATGTCCGTAAACACACCAGCCAGCTGGTCTGCGCATGCTCTGAGGGCGCGGCTGGTGATGCCATCTGGGCCTGCAGCCTTGCGATGGGGTTGACACGTTTAAATGTTTTCCTCACATCGGCTGCAGTGAAGAAGAGTCCGCATGTTTTAGTTGCGGGCAGTGTCAGTGGCACTGTATTGTCCTCAAAGCGGGCAAAAAAGTTATTTAGTCTGCCTGGGAGCAAGACATCCTGGTCCGTGATGGTTCTGGTTTTCTTTTTGTAATCCGTGATTGACTGTAGACCCTGCCACATACCTCTTGTGTCTGAGCCGTAGAATTGAGATTCCACTTTGTCTCTATACTGACGCTTAGCTTGTTTGATTGCCTTGCGGAGGGAATAGTTACACTGTTTGTATTCGGTCATGTTACCAGACACCTTGCCCTGATTAAAAGCAGTGGTTCACGCTTTCAGTATCACGCGAATGCTGCCATCAATTCACGGTTTCTGGTTTGGGAATGTTTTAATCGTTGCTATGGGAACGACATCTTCAACGCACATTCTAATGAACTCGCACACCGAATCAGCGTATTCGTCAATGTTGTTTTCTGAAGCAATACGGAACATATCCCAGTCCACGTGATGGAAGCAGTCTTGGAGTGTGGAATCAGATTGGTTGGACCAGCGTTGAACAGACCTCAGCGCGGGAGCTTCTTGTTTTAGTTTCTGTCTGTAGGCAGGAATCAACAAAATGGAGTGTTTAACATGATTTTTGAATGACTACCTCATGTCTGTACCCCACACATAAAATGATCTGTAAGGTTCCTCAGTCGAGTAGTGAATTTCAAACATAGATTCTACCACAAAGACCAAGGAGGTTTCTCCAAATGCCTTGCAAAGAAGGGCAGCTATTGGTAGATGGGTAAAAATAAAAAAGCAGACATTCCATATCCCTTTAAGTATGGTGAAGTTATTAATTACAATTTGGATGATGAATCAAAACACCCAGTAATTACAAAGATACAGACTTCCCTCCTAACTCAGTTGCCAGAGAGGAAGGAAACTGCCCAGGGATTTCACCATGAATCCAAAGGGGACTTTCAAACACTGTGATAGGAAAAAACTGAGGATGGATCAACATTGTAGTTACTCCACAATACTAATCTAATTTACAGAGTAAAAACGCCAAAGGTACTTCTACAAAGTAATGACTCAGGGGTTTGAATATTTATGTACATTTATATTTCTGTATTTAATTTTCAATATATTCGATTCTTTTCAAAAACAAATCTATTTAATCTATTTTGAATTCAGGATCTAACGCAACAAAATGTAGAATAAGTTATGAATCATTTCTGAAGGCACTGTATATATATATTTGACTCTGTTCGGACTTTCGGATCCCGAAAAAACGCTTAATAAAACAAAAACAAAGGTTTCATTGTCACATATGTAACCGGTGTGAAATGGCTAGCTAGTTAGCAGTGGTGCGCGCTAATAGCGTTTCAATCGGTGACTTCACTCGCTCAGAGGCCTTGAAGTAGTTGATCCCCTTGCTCTGCAAGGGCCGCGGCTTTTGTGGCGCGATGGGTAACGATGGCTTTTTTGCCGCGATGGGTAACGATGCTTTTTGGGTGTCAGTTGTTGATGTGTGCATAGGGTCCCTGGTTCGAGCCCTGCGAGGGGACGGACGAAAGTTATACTGTTACACATACACCGGATAGGTGCAGTGAAATGTGTTGTTTTCCAGGGTCAGCTATAGCAGTACAATGCCCTTGGAGTAAATTAGTGTACTTAACTCAAGGGCACATTAACACATTTTTCACCTCTTCGGCATGGGTTTTCGAACCAGCAACCTTTCGGTTACTGGCCCAACGCTCTAACTGCTAGGGCCAACCATTGGTTTCAAAGGCAGGATAAACTAACTAAAGCTGGGTGACGGTGAGCAGGAGAGCACAGGACTACTGCAGTGCCATTGATTTTGGAGGGTATGTTTTTGGTGTTTTTGGTGTTTTTGTTGTGGATGCAGATGTGGTTGATTGGACAAGAATGGCACGTTCCTGAGGATGGTTCGGTTGAGGTTATATTATATTGAAGATATACTGTAGGTTGCCGACTGCTGCTATCTTCACCAGGTCTCTCTTGAAATGTTATTTTCATCTCTATGAGACTTAAACGTTTATAAAGGTTACACTGAAAAGGAGGTCTATGTATTGTAAATTGGACTATATCATAAACTTACGCTACAGTACATAGAGCAGAACAGGATTCAGGCTTGTTATATGTCCATCTCCATAGTGTATAATCCTTGGCTGTACATTATGGCCATAACCCTGTCATCATCGATGGGGAGCATAAAATAGGGCTGGACGGTATACCGTATTTGACTATATACCAGTATTGATGCACGACCGGTTTGGGTTTTTACTTTACCTTTGAATGTTTGAATGGTTTGTTAAATGTGATACGCCGTACGTAATATCCATTTTTTAAATAATTTTTAAAAATTTGAGACATCTCTCACCGCTCCCTCTCACTCTCTCCATGCCGCTTTCCACACAGACCTAGCCCCACCCCGTCACTCAAGGAGCACATTTGTTGTTGCTCGACCAAGAGACACTTGCTTTCAGTCTGCGTGGTCAAAGCAGCATTGTTGCTGTCTCCACTTTGCGTCGTAATATAAACGTATAAGCATTCTATAATTACACTGTTATACTGAACAAAAATATAAACGCAACACGTAAAGCGTTGGTCCAATTTTTCATGAACTGAAAGAAAAATAATATTTTTTTCTCCAAATGCACAAAAAGCTTATTTGTCTCAAATTTTGTGCACACATTTGTTTACATTCCTGTTAGTGAGCATTTAATCCATACACCTGACAGGTGTGACATATCAAGAAGCTGATTAAACATGATCATTACACAGGTGCACCTTGTGCTGGGGGTCAATAAAAGGCCACTCTAAAATGTGCCATTTTGTCACACAACACAAAGCCACAGATGTCTCACATTTTGAGGGAACATGCAATTGGCATGCGAACTGCAGGAATGTCTAACAGAGCAGTTGGCAGAGAATTTAATGTTAATTTCTCTACCATTAGCCGCCTCCAGCGTCATTTTAGAGAATTTGGCATTACATCCAACCGGCCTCACAACCGCAGACCACGTGTAAACCACGCCAGCCCAGGACCTCCACATCCAGCTTCTTCACCTGCGGGTTCGTCTGGGGAGTATTTCTGTCTGTAATAAAGCCTGTTTGTGGGGAAAGAATAATTATGATTGGCTGGGCCTAGATCCCCAGTGGGTGGACCTGGCTCCCAAGTGGGTGGGCCTATGCCTTCCCAGGCCCACCCATGGCTGCGCCCCTGAACAGTCATATGAAAAATAAATTAGGGCCTAATACATTCATTTCAATTGACATATTTCCTTCTATGAAATGTAGCTCAGTAATAGTTTGTGTTTTTTACATCAGCAAAAAGCTAGTTTGTATTTTTTTAGCAAGTTGTGGCTAAATCGTGTTAGCTGCTAATGCTAATTGCTAGATAGCTGGGTAGCTAGCTATTAAATGTACTGAGTCAGAGCAAACATACCTAGCTATACAGCCTGATGATACCAGTGATGGTGTAGGCCTAAATCAGCATGTTGTTTGTGTAACAGTATCTTATAAACCAAAAAGGATTAGGTGAAGCATGAATATGTTAGCTACATGAAATAGCTAAGAGAAAACATTTAATGTAACCAAAGATTATAGGGCCCCCTAGGAAACACTTAGCAACACTTTGGTTTATACCCTATCACAATAACATTTTCATTCATTGTCATGTCAAACAACACTGTATTCTAAGTGCCCACAATTATATTCAAACTATATAATTGTAATAATCGTTATATTTCCATGATTCCAACAGTTCACCCAAGTGTTTTGATCTAAATTGCAAGTCAACTCGCAATTGCATTTAGTTAAGAATAACATTTGGTTAAAAATAAGGCCTCGATTTATTTTGCCAATATCGTGCAGCCCTACGTGGCAGTGTGGAAATGACCTCAAATGAGTGCAGGAAAAGCGTACATTTATGAAAATGCTGAATATTTTGGGGGGTTAAAGTTGAATTGAACAGTATAAAACAATCAGAATGCAGAAAGACCCATTGAAATCACTTAGAATGTATGTGTTTCCACCCTAGGGTCATGCACTACTCATAAAGCCAATTTAGAACTTGTATTATAGAACTTGTACTTGTATTCAAAAACATAAAATACCGTCATACCATCAAAAATGAGAAAAAATACAGTGCTTTGATATTTTGGCCATATGACTCAGCCCTAGCAAATAAACAATGGATGTCTGTCTGCAGTGTTTCCCCTACCCACATTATTTTCCAGGCAGGGTGCCCAAGGCCCCCAACTAAACATCCAGCGCCAATTTAACCAAACATTTCAATTGAAACCAATTGAAGCCATGTTGAAGAAAAATAAACACTCTAATCAGTATCCTCTCAGAAACAAGGGGTGGGTTTAGTAACAAAAGCCCATGTGGCCAAATGCTGTGCTTTGTAGTAGGTCGTCTTCTCCTAGTTCCAGGCTAGTAGTAGTTCCCCTTTCACCTGGGAAGAGGGCGAGCCGAGCAGAGCATCTTTAGGGGAGGGTCTGATACAGTGGGAACAGATGTCTACCTAGTGCTGGGGAACATCTGGGACGCATGATGTACCTCTAGTCTACTGCCCTAGTTCTAGGCTATTTGAAGTGTCTGTTTGCTGTCTCTCAGTCATGATTGGAGTCTCCTGTTGACAGAAAGCGATACTATTGCCAAGTCAACCTACTTGCTGGCTTAAAGGTGTACTGTAGGTGTGTAGATGCCAAACATCATGTAGGCTCAATGTTTGACACTGGTTTTAATCCCTCCTTCCCTACCAGAAAGTAGTTTGAAACTAGTGAAAAGTGAGATACTGGATACTGAATATTAGGCACACACTTTTTAAAACCACCATATACCAGATAAGTACTTACTTTGACTTTTGATATTCAGATATTGCATCACTTTTACCTAGCTAGTAAAAACCTTTGACTCTAAGGATACCAGACCAGGGTTCAAACAGTATGTGTTTTCTTTCAAATACTTTGCGTATTTTACTGAGCTTGCCAGTAGTGCCAGATGGCCGGGGTTTGCACTTTTTTGACTATTCCCTTGGTTCCATTGAGCCAGCCTGACAAGCTCAATCAAACTCCGCTGTTTGAAAGAAAACCCTGGTCTGCTGAATACCCAGGCCTGCCTTCTATTGCTGTCACATGGAGGACTGGGGGACTGTTTAGTGTTTATGGAACAGTTTATGAAGCAGGTTCCCTCCTGTGTTCGTTGAGGTCAGTGGAGATGCCAACACTTTGATGTATTACCAATGTGCTTAGCTTTTAATGAATCCACCTCGGTTTATGCCTGCACGCTTCAGAAAACCATCAAAGCTGTGATCAAAGAGCATCATATGCAGCGTGCCGGCATGGAATTATAACACCAAACATACACATTTGCATCCTCTGAACATTTTCACGGACAGATGGACATGTGTACTGTGGGAGCACACACACAGAGGCGCACAGTCACATGCACGCACACACACACACATGCTAACACAGGTACACACACACACCTGCAAAGTGGTGTGACGTAGGATATTTATGCAGCGTGACAGTTGTGAAAGGGCATGTGTAAAGTTAAATTACTGATCATTGAGATGGAGTAGCCTAATAAGTCAGCTTCTCTCCAGCTCATTAGCAACAACAATCCTACAGACCCTACAGTACATATGCTAGGCCTTGGCCCCTCGACTACCCCTCGACTACCCTTATATACAGTATGCTGTGGGCAAAGTTTCCCCTCGGTACAGATCTACGATCGGCTAAATCTATCTAAGCTAAACCCTCTAAGGTCCAACGCCCATTTTCCCTTTTCATTCCAACAGATTAACTGAGCAACACAATAACTGCATTAGCGCATGAGCACAGACAGACAGACAGACAGACAGACAGACAGACAGACAGACAGACAGACAGACAGACAGACAGACAGACAGACAGACAGACAGACAGACAGACAGACAGACAGACAGACAGACAGACAGACAGACAGACAGACAGACAGACAGACAGACAGACAGACAGACAGACAGACAGACAGACAGACAGACAGACAGACAGACAGACAGACAGTGCTGTATTGCTCTTGCTGAATTTCATCATAGACCATCGTCACTGAGAGATGTTTTTTTTCAGGTATTGGGTGTTTACTTGTTCTTTGGGGTATTGCCTGGGTTATTGAAAAGCACTTTGCCTATGTGTGTGTGTGTGTGTGTGTGTGTGTGTGTGTGTGTGTGTGTGTGTGTGTGTGTGTGTGTGTGTGTGTGTGTGTGTGTGTGTGTGTGTGTGTGTGTGTGTGTGTGTGTGTGTGTGTGTGTGTGTGTGTGTGTGTGTGTGTATGTTAGGGCTGCACCTTTAATCGTATTTCAATCAAAATTGTGATTATTGACATGCTCAATATCCATATTGCAAGAGGCTGCAGTATTTTGACACGCCACTTAGCTGTCTGTATCGCCAGTTACAGTTACTCCGTCGCTCCTCTTTTGGACGCTTCCCAATCCCACACACACCAAGCCCCGCCCCCTGTCACTCAAGCAGACAGTTCCTAATGCTCGGGATTCACTCTGCATGCGTTGATGGTATGTCCAAACAATATATTTTTCCCCCAACAAGAACTACATAGCATTCCACTTTTCTTCTTAATATAAATTCACGTGTTCTATTATTTTTACTACTCGTTTGTGTAATTTGCTATCTGCAAAACATTAGCAGTTGGAATTAGCAAGCTGCAAATGTGCCTAAGACATGTGTGGTAGCACCTAATGCTCCACTGAGATAGGGCAAATCTTGCTAGCAAACTTTTCCTCAAATACAGACTGGTACCAGTGGTGGAGTACAACAGCTTGTTATTAATCAGAGTGGAAAAAGTGAAGAATATTCTAAAATCTTTGTCTGAATGTACCTATCTATTTAAATCGAAATTTGGGTGCCCTCGGAAATACTGACCAACACTTTGGTTCCTACTGTCACAACCATCTCATCCCTTACTTTTTAATTTGTAGTCATGCCCAGCAAAACTGCATTCCAAGTGCCCACTGTATTCCAAATGTTTTGCCCATATCGTGCAGCTAGGGTTGCCAACTTTTTCACAACCAAATAAGGGACAAAAGGTTGCGTGCCAGTGCACGGTGCCACGGCGGTGTGGGTATGGTGTTGTGTGAATGAATTAATATACAGTGTATATTCTTATTCAATTGGAAAGGCAAAACATTTGTATATTCCATTTAGCCTAAAGCTTTACTAAAACTGTATCATTATGTAAACTTATGTGAATAAACCTCAAAATAAATTATCAAAGAAATCACAATTTGGACCTTTACAGCAAAAAAACAACTACTTTTCAAATGCAAAAGAGGAAAAGAGGGGCATGAGTCACTCACCAAGTCTACATCTTTTTTGCTACTCTTGACTAATTCCAGCAGTCCTTTCTCCTCTTGCAGAGCCAGAGAGAAGTCATCACATGACAAATCACAGTTCCCAGTAATATGAAGTTCATTTTTGATCAGCTCTGTGCTACATCGGTTTCTTTGAGTCTGACCATTTAATGGTCATCAGACAGAAAATCTTCTCTACAAAGGCATTTGAGTCTGGCACACTGACGACAAATGAGATAATCCTGTACATGTTGATCAAGTTGGCTTTCCCGAGGTTTTGGAAAACTGCCACCTACTCACTGGTGGATTTTGTGGTATCCTGTCTGGCTTTCTGTATTTCCTCTCGGCTAGCACAAAACTCTTCATAGAGTTGGTCCATACTGACTGTCTCTCTCATTTTGAGGGCAACCACCACCTGCTCCAGGTCAGTGAAGGAGAGCTCCTCATAGAGGCCGATCAGTTTCACCATTACATGTTCTGGTGAGAAATCAAACCACTTGTCATGTATGTAATGACAGTGTCATAGAACTTCACAAAGTCCTGTTGCTGCTTGGACCTTTGTGATGACAATTGTTTGACCATCAGCTGCTTGGTCTACTTTGAAAAAACTGTCCTGTTTCAGCTGAAGCAACTTAAATGTTGGAACTGTTTGACTTCCTCGTAAACATCTGTGATGCAGAGCGTTGTTTCGTCCAGATTTTTTACGAGTCGGTCAAAAACACACACCCACTTTGTGGAAAATGCACAGATAAATCTCATCAGCTTCCGTTTTTTCTTCATACTAAAAAATATTATTCAGTGCCACAGGACAGGTCTTCCTAAGGGACCTGAAGTATGATGTAAGAGCTGGCCAGACGATCGACAGCTGGATGAAGACGATCGACAGCTGGATGAAGAGAGAGCCATTGTGTGCAAACATGTCACAGAATTTCACGCCACTCAGTGTCGGGAAGCAGATACTGATAAGTGGCTGTAGATCTGTAAAACAATTGTCTCAATATCCACGGACCGCTGATCACAGGCGTGCTTGCAGGCATTATGAGCTGGGCAATTAGCTTTCAGAATGTGATTGTTGGCACTGCTCAATAACTGGTAAACGTAGAGGTGTTTTCCAATTATGTCAGTTTCCACAGTAGACGTCATGAAGAATGCGTCACGATGAATGCGCCGATATTGCTAGCATCTTTAGCTAGCCTGGGTAAGGGGTGCGTAACTGGTGGCAGGGAAGTCAAACGCAGGAGAGCAGAACTTGGTGAATAGCCGGAGCAGTTTAATATATAAAACTAATGGCATACAAAACAACAAACACAAACACAAAACCCGTAGCGCACCAGTAACACATAGCACACGTACTTACAAATAAACAATTCCCGACATGGACATGGGGGAAACAGAGGGAAAATGTACAACATGTAATTAGGGAATTGAAACCAGGTGATTGTGAAAAAAAGACAAAACAAATGGAACATGTTGGTGTGTGTGTTTGCGCACGTGTGTGTTTACGAGTAGCTAGCCTATGCTCATTGGCAAGCAGCAGCTGGCCCCTAAAGCAAGTGCCTTAATTACACTGCTGCATTTTAGCTGGTGGCAGATTTGATCTGAAATTGGGGATTTTAACCCGTGGGCGGTATCGGTGTTATGGTAATTCACATCTGGAGTAGGCAATGGGGAAATGCATAATAACTATATTCAATGTTCATTGTTCCAGCTATCTGGCTTTTCTTCAGTCTTTAGGGTCCCTCCTGTTGATTGGGGATTCAGCCACTGACTGCTTGGATTGTTCGCATGTGTGTGTGTGTCTAACTCTGTGCGTCTCTCCCTTTCTGTGTGTGTCTACTCTGTGTTATTGCAGTCATTCTCTGAGAGCACAGTGGAACAGTAGATGATCACTCGAAAACCAGGGCGAAAGGCTAACCTCCAGTTGCAGTGGTTTATTTAGCCGACCACCCGACACGGTGATCCGTTGTGACGCCCATATATGTTAGGGCATAATGGGGCGGCAGCGTAGCCTAGTGGTTAGAGCGTTGGACTAGTAACCGGAAGGTTGCGAGTTCAAACCCCCGAGCTGACAAGGTACAAATCTGTCGTTCTGCCCCTGAACAGGCAGTTAACCCACTGTTCCCAGGCCGTCATTGAAAAGAAGAATATGTTCTTAACTGACTTGCCTGGTTAAATAAAGGTAAAATAAAAATAAAAAAATAATCAAAGTAGAGGAGAGATTGACTGCATCGCTACTTGTCTCTGTGAGAGGTATTGATGTGTTGAAGGCACTGAACTGTCTGTTCAAACAGCTAACACACATCTCAGACCCCCATACACAACCCACAAGAAATGCCACCAGTGGTCTCTTCACAGTCCACAAGTCCGGAATGGACACTGGGAAACACTACATAGAGCCATGACTACATGAAACTCTCTTCCACATCAAGTAACTCAAGCGAGCAGTAAAATCTGATTTAAAAAAACAACTAATAAAACAACACCTCACAGCTTCAATGTAGACTGTGAAGAGAAAGACACACACAAAACACTCGGCAGCAGCTAATGGGGATCCTAATAAATACTAAGCATCGTCCGTTGCTTTCCTCTGAGGTGCAATAGAGTGGAGTTGACTCGAATTCTACATGCACAGTGTAAAATCTATACATAACCCGCAAGACAAGCCACCAGGGGTCTCTTCACAGTCCAGAACAGACTCTGGAAAACACACAGTACTTACATAGAGCCATGACTACATGGAACTCACAGTGTAAAACCTGTGTCAAGAAACCAGATCTGGCAACAAAACCAAACTTAACAGGTTACTGGAAGGAATTGGTGTACATCGTTAATGCATAATGTTGTGCTTATACGGCATTGTGAGACTTGTCACAAGCATGTATGACCTCTTATAATGTCTTATTATCATATCATAATGATCCTGACGAGCTAAATACCAGCCATTTGGGTTCAGTTGAAAATGTCCTACATAGAGACCATTTTATAAATCTAAGCCTTACAATGAGACATCATAAAGACTCATGTGGATTATTTAAAATTAAAATACATTTTAAATGCCTTCCTCACCATCTTAAATAAGCATACCCCATTCAAGAAATTTAGAACCAAGAACAGATATAGCCCTTGGTTCTCTCCAGACCTGACTGCCCTTAACCAACACAAAAACATCCTATGGCGTTCTGTATTAGCATCGAACAGCCCCCGTGATATGCAACTTTTCAGGGAAGCTAGAAACCAATATACACAGGCAGTTAGAAAAGCCAAGGCTAGCTTTTTCAAGTAGAAATTTGCTTCCTGCAATACACACTCAAAAAAGTTGTCACCTGGTTCACCAACTACTCCTCTGATAGAGTTCAGTGTGTCAAATCGGAGGGCATGTTGTCCGGGCCCCTGGCAGTCTCTATGGGGGTGCCACAGGGTTCAATTCTTGGACCGACTCTCTTCTCTGTATACATCAATGATGTTGCGCTTGCTGCTGGTGAGTCTCTGATCCACCTCTACGCTGATGACACCATTCTGTATACTTCTGGCCCTTCTTTGGACACTGTGTTAACCCTCCAGGCGAGCTTCAATGCCATTCAACTCTCCTTCTGTGGCCTCCAATTTCTCTTAAACGCAAGTAAAACTAAATGCATGCTTTTCAATCGATCGTTGCCCGCACCTGCTCGCCCGTCCAGCATCACTATCTGGACGGCTCTGGCTTAGAATACGTGGACAACTGCAAATACCTGGGTGTCTGGTTAGACTGTAAACTCTCCTTCCAGACTCACATTAAGCATCTCCAATCCAAAATTAAATCTAGAATCGGCTTCCTATATCGCAACGAAGCCTCCTTCACTCATGTTGCCAAACATACCCTTGTAAAACTGACCATCCTACAGATTCTCTACTTCGGTGATGTCATCTATAAAATAGCCTCGAACACTCTACTCAACAAACTGGATGCAGTCTATCACAGTGCCATCAGTTTTGTCACCAAAGCCCCATATACTACCCACCACTGCGACCTGTACGCTCTCGTTGGCTGGCCCTCACTTCATACTCGTCGCCAAACCCACTGGCTCCAGGTCATCTACAAGACCCTGCTAGGTAAAGTCCCCCCTTATCTCAGCTCGCTGGTCAGCATAGCAGCACCCACCTGTAGCATGCGCTCCAGCAGGTATACAGTGGGGCAAAAAAGAATTTAGTCAGCCACCAATTGTGCAAGTTCTCCCACTTAAAAAGATGAGAGAGGCCTGTAATTTTCATCATAGGTACACTTCAACTACGACAGACAAAATGAGAGAGAAAAAATCCAGAAAATCACATTGTAGGATTTAATGAATTTATTTGCAAATTATGGTGGAAAATAAGTATTTGGTCAATAACAATAACAATAACATCTCAATTCTTTGTTATATACCCTTTGTTGGCAATGACAGAGGTCAAAAAGTCTTCAAAGTTTTCACACACTGTTGCTGGTATTTTGGCCCATTCCTCCATGCAGATCTCCTCTAGAGCAGTGATGTTTTGGGGCTGTTGCTGGGCAACACGGACTTTCAACTCCCTCCAAAGATTTTCTATGGGGTTGAGATCCATGACCTTGAAATGCTTCTTACGAAGCCGCTGCTTCGTTGCCCGGGCGGTGTGTTTGGGATCATTGTCATGCTGAAAGACCCAGCCACGTTTCATCTTCAATGCCCTTGCTGATGGAAGGAGGTTTTCACTCAATATCTCACGATACATGGCCCCATTCATTCTTTCCTTTACAAGGATCAGTCGTCCTGGTCCCTTTGCAGAAAACAGCCCCAAAGCATGTTGTTTCCACCCCCATACTTCACAGTAGGTATGGTGTTCTTTGGATGCAACTCAGCTTTCTTTGTCCTCCAAACACGACGAGTTGAGTTTTTACAAAAAAGTTCTATTTTCGTTTGATCTGACCACATGACATTCTCCCAATCTTCTTCTGGATCATCCAAATGCTCTCTAGCAAACTTCAGACGGGCCTGGACATGTACTGGCTTAAGCAGGGGGACACGTCTGGCACTGCAGGATTTGAGTCCCTGGCGGCGTAGTGTGTTACTGATGGTAGGCGTTTGTTACTTTTGTCCCAGCTCTCTGCAGGTCATTCACTAGGTCCCCCCGTCTGGTTCTGGGATTTTTGCTCACCGTTCTTGTGATCATTTTGACCCTACGGGGTGAGATCTTGCGTGGAGCCCCAGATCGAGGGAACTTATCAGTGGTCTTGTATGTCTTCCATTTCCTAATAATTGCTCCCACAGTTGATTTCTTCAAACCAAGCTGCTTACCTATTGCAGATTCAGTCTTCCCAGCCTGGTGCAGGTCTACAATTATGTTTCTGGTGTCCTTTGACAGCTCTTTGGTCTTGGCCATAGTGGAGTTTGGAATGTGACTGTTTGTGGTTGTGAACAGGTGTCTTTTATACTGATAACAAGTTCAAACAGGTGCCATTAATACTGGTAACGAGTGGAGGACAGAGGAGCCTCTTAAAGAAGAAGTTACAGGTCTGTGAGAGCCAGAAATATTGCTTCTTTGTAGGTGACCAAATACTTATTTTCCACCATAATTTGCAAATAAATTCATTAAAAATCCTACAATGTGATTTTTGGGATTTTTTTTTTCATTTTGTCTGTCATAGTTGAAGTGTACCTATGATGAGAATTACAGACCTCTCTCATCTTTTTAATTGGGAGAACTTGCACAATTGGTGGCTGACTAAATATTTTTTTGTCCCACTGTATCTCTCTAGTCACCCCCATAACCAATTCTTCCTTTGGCCGCCTCTCCTTCCAGTTCTCTGCTGCCAATGACTGGAACGAACTACTTAAATCTCTGAAACTGGAAACACTTATCTCCCTCACTAGCTTTAAGCACCAGCTGTCAGAGCAGCTCACAGATTACTGCACCTGAACATAGACCGTCTATAATTTAGCCCAAACAACTACCTCTCCCCCTACTGTATTTATTTATTTATTTTGCTCCTTTGCACCCCATTATTTCTATCTCTACCTTGCACATTCTTCCACTGCAAATCTACCATTCCAGTGTTTTACTTGCAATATTGTATTTACTTCACCACCATGGCCTTTTTTTGCCTTTACCTCTCTTATCTCACCTCATTTGCTCACATTGTATATAGACTTATTTTTCTACTGTATTATTGACTGTATGTTTGTTTTACTCCACGTGTAACTCTGTGTTGTTGTATGTGTTGAACTGCTTTGCTTTATCTTGGCCAGGTCGCAATTGTAAATGAGAACTTGTTCTCAACTTGCCTACCTGGTTAAATGAAAAATAAAAATGTGCTTAGAACAGGTAATAAATCATTGTACCTGTTGTGCAATTATGCCCTAACTGTTCTGTGTACTCTCTACTCTGTATCAAGAGCTGTATCATGTGTTCTGATAACAAATGGCCGTAGTCCACTATCTGATTCACCGTAGCTCCTCTGTGTCAGCCTCCACTGTCTGGCCAGTATATAAGTGCTGCGACACAGCTACTATTTTCTACTGCCCAGACTCTGTGTATCTTTATGGGCAGTTCTTTTGATAGCCTCTTTCCTTAATGGGTCTCAGTTACGGTGTTTTGTCGTATCGTCATTGTATTATCCATTGTTTTTTTTGATTATTGATTCAATTTAGTCTAGTGTGTGTAGTTATGATGGATTACTACTGTGAGAGAAGTGACTGCAGCGGTGTCAACCAAGTGGAGGTGCTACGCTTTGGTGGATGACACACACACACACACACACACACACACACACACACACACACACACACACACACACACACACACACACACACACACACACACACACACACACACACACACACACACACACACACACACACACACACACACACACACACACACACACACACACACACACACACACCAACATAAAGTTGGTCCCCAGTGCTGTAATGATTTTGACAGAAAGATACGGATCATCAGTATAATGAAGCCTCTGTGTTTTGACTGAAGCCAAAAGAGACTGCCTAGTCAACAATCTGAGTATCATCAGAGCTGTGGGAATTTGTCCTCATTAATCTTCAATAATCTCCCTTTGAAACAGTAGGCCTGCGTGCCAAGTGGCACCCTATTCCCTACATAGTGCACTACTTTTGACCATTGTCAAAAGTAGTGCACTACATAGGGAAAGGGTTGCAATTTGGGACACATACCAGTTGTCTGAGTCATACTTGTTCTTTTCTGTTTGGTCCCTTTGAAAAAATGAGTCTTTTACTGATCCAACTGGAGCTTGGCTGTGGATGAATACACTTTGCTGGGCAATGAGTGTGTGTGCGTTTGCGCGCGCTTGAAGATGAGGAAGCATTTAGACAGTGTGGGGTTTTGATGCTCTAAATTCCAGTATAGTTTTATTTTACATAACAAAGAGTATGTAATGGTGTGTGTGTGTGTTTAATTAATTGACCTGCTAGTTTTGTGTTTTACTGTAAACTCACGCCTCTAGTTTTCTCCCTTGAGATCTCTCTACAGGGGCTGCCAGCTCTCTCTGTGCTCTGCCCCATGGCCTGTGAACTCATATTACATCATGTTCTTGATCTCTCGGCCGTGGTATTTGATTAAGATAACAGAACTGTGAAAAGAATATGAATAATACTGTATATGTATCAATAGCCATTAAAAGCTGGTCGAATTGAACTGAGCTAGGGCTTTCATGTTCTTGATCTTTCAGCTGAGGAAATACACTGAACAAAAATATCAATTCAAAATGTAAAGTGTTGTTCCCATGTTTCATGAGTTGAAATAAAATATCCCAGAAATGCTCCATATGCACAAAAAGCTTATTGCTCTCAACATTTGTGCACACATTTGTTTACATCCCTGTTAGTGAGCATTTGTCCTTTGCGAAGATAATTGTCTTGATAATCCATCCACTTGACAGGTGTGGCATATCAAGAAGCTGATTAAACAGCATGATCATTACACAGGTGCACCTTGTGCTGGGGGACAATTAAAGGCCACTGTAAAATGTTCCGTTTTGTGTCACACAACACAATGCCACAGATGTCTCAAGTTTTGAGGGAGCGTGCAATTGGAATGATGACAGTAGGAATGTCCACCAGAGCTATTGCCAGAAAATGTTATGTTTATTTCTCTACCATAAGCCGCTTCCAACGTCGTTTTAGAGAATGTGGCATTATATCCAACCATCACCTCATGTTTCAGCATGATAAAGCATGTTGCAAGGATCTGTACACTATTTCTGGAAGCTGAAAATGAACTGCATACTCACCAGACATGTCACCCATTGAGCATGTTTAGGATGCTCTGGATCGATGTGTGCGACAGCATGTTTCAGTTCCCGCCAAAATCCAGTAACTTAGCACAGCCGTTGAAGAGGAGTGGGACAACATTCCCCAGGCCACAATCAACAGCCTTATCAACTCTATGTGAAGGAGAAGTGTGGCGCTGCATGAGGCAAATGGTGTTCACACCTGATACTGACTGGTTTTCTGATCGAGGGCCCTACTTTTTTGTTGTTGTTGATATCTGTGACTAACAGGTGCATATCTGTATTCCAGTCATGTGAAATCCATAGATTAGGGCCTAATTTATTTATTTAAATTGACTGATTTCCTTATATGAACTATAACTCAGTGCAATCTTTGAAATTGTTGCATGTTGCGTTGATATTTTTGTTCAGTGTAGATAAATAATATAACATGTCACTATGAAAAAAATAGCTTTTTCAATGGTATATCTGTGTACTGATTCTGAGAGAATTCTCCGTTTTCAGTCCATTGGGCAATGACTACTATAGTGTTGGGTATGACAGCAGCTGAAAATGTGTCTCCCTAGATAGTGTGTAGATCATGGTTGAGTGGTATTGGATGTGAGGCTGAACAGACCAGATAAGGTTTCAGCTGTTAGGCTGTGTATGGTACTCCCTATCTCCCCTAAATGTTCACTCGGATAGCGTGACACCTTTCCTAATGGCTAAAGATGCAGGTGACAGAGAGTAGTGGCAGCTTGTGTATCCTTTTAGTTGGGAGGCACCTAGTGCAGTGCTGCAAGCCAAATATTAGTTTGGTCCTTCAGGTTACAAGATTTCCATTCATTTAAAGGGATAGTTCACCCAAATGACAATGTTAGTTGTGAGAGTTTGTTCCCACTTGAAAGTAGTCTATGGGGTTAGCCACAGTTCAGATTGTTTCTTCAACACTCAATTACATGATTAGATGTTACTTAGAGGCTAATGAATGGCCATTTGGAACACACTAATGTTGCTTCTCGTTCCATTCGTTTTTTGGTCAATAATGCAAAAGTAGCAATTGGTGTCAATGGGTAGCCCAAAACATTTGAACTATGGATTACAGTCGCTCCTCAGAGGATAGTACAAAACAGGTTGTCCTAGCTTACTTTGACAACTACCACAAATATATGATTTTCTGGTTCATTTAAAAAAAATCTAAAGTTAGATATTTGTTTTTGGTTGTTGCGTCAATTAGACCATACCAATTTCAAGCTTATCTTTCTAACAAATAAAAAGTTATATCAGAATATTTAGATGATTATGCCCCTCTGGCCCATAGACTACTTTCAGGGTAAGGAACCATCTTATGTTGCAATTGAACTATCACTTTAACGTGAGAAATATTGATTCATTATCGAGAAATGACTACAGAAGTCTACTTTATTGGCTTCTGTGTGAATATTGCAGAGATGCACACACATACAGTATTACAGAGAAATGAATCCTCTTAACACATTTTCAAACCCCGAAAACCACATCCCACCCAACAGATGTGTTGCGGAATCATTTTATTTTCCTTCTCACTTTTTAATGAAAGCGGGATTTGGAGGCAGCCGAGGAAAATAGTGTCACCGCATGACCCTTTCTAGAGATTTTGAAAACAGCAGTGAAGGAGAATTGAAGCAACTCCCCCGCCGCCTAATACCAGACTCTCCACAACCCCCACCCCCGCCCCACCCGCTATTTCAAACAAAAGGTTATTCAAGGAGAATCTAAGGCGTCTTGAATTTAGACTCTCTGGCAGTTGTAGTTTAACTGGATGGCATTTCATCAATGTTGCACTGGTGTTATGCTGCCGTTTCAGAGCTGTAGATGGTTGTCGAGTGTTTGTTGTTCACACACCGAACTGCTATGACTAACCTAACTGATGTGCTGCACCATCTCATCTGGCTCCAGGCTGCCTACTGCTTTACATTGGTCCAATAAATCAATCATTCATTTCATCCATGTATTTGTTTTTGTTGCCAGCCCAGTACATACGGTTACTTATCTCCTCTCGCCAATATGACTAGTCTGTCTTAACTGATGTTAGCCGATAGAGTCTAATGTTTAGTCTCTGGCTGCTGGTGGCTCTATATCGGTCAGTTAAATCCATCAATCATTCCACCCATCTCTGTGTTCCTATACTCTACAGCGCAACCTCTCGTTTGCTCTCTCTCATCGCTCCATTCTCGCAGAGCTTCCAGAGATGTGACTTGATCTTCTGTCTCCTGGTGTGCAGTTGTGAGGCTTAGACTGTGGGGCGTATTGTGTGGCGTGATAATAGACACACAGAGTTGACACAGAGTAAGGTAGCAGCATAGAAAGCCGCAGTTAGGCTGAGGGCAGCCGCGTGGATGGGTTTTAATGGTGCTAAGGGGCAGGGATGTGAAACTACCGGAACTGTACTGAAGTGTGGGTGAGTCTGTATTAAGCTTGGGCAATATACCGTCTATCCAGGTATTTCGAAATACGGACGGTAAAACATTTTAATACCAAGAAGGAAAAAAATATATAATAATAGAAATAGCGCCCCTTGTGTGCACATCCGGTAATACTGTATACCCCGGTATGGTACAGAAACACTATGACAGCATGAAAATCTTGATACCGCCCAACCTCAGTTTGTGTGTGTGAAAGAGAGCATTTGTTATGTGCGTGTGGGTACTGTGTATTTGTTGTGTGTTTTATGTATTTGATGTGGTTTCTTTGTGTGTGTGTCCGTGGAGGAGGAGATCAGGGTAGCCTAAGTTCACCATAAATAGAAAATGTGCAGTGAAACCTGAAAGGAGATCAATAAATCAAAGGCTACTCCCAAATGTCAGTGTGGCTCAGAGGGAGCATTGTGCTTTTTTCCTCACTCACATATCCTCTGATCATATCTGTCAGGTGAGCTACAGTATGACCACATTCTGATCAAATGGCCAAATGGCACACATCCCTGATCTCTGTAGGCCATGCTCTACTGAGGAGGAATCCCATGGGTTAAAGCTCGGGGTCTTAAATCAGGCTTAGCTTGCTGAACTTATAGGGTATAATTATAGGCCACGAATGGTTCTTACCGAGAACCGGGAGTATTTCCTAACGACATGACTGGAATTTGACCACCGATGACCTCATCAACAAGGGTTCAAAGTTTTGCTTCGTTGGGTCACTTGGTCTTGAAGAAATCCTAGCCCTAGCATGTTATGGCATTGTATCCAGTTTACTGATGTCTCTCTGGGATAGAAGTGCTGATGCCCCTATTCAGCTAGTCAGTAGACCAATGGTGTGTTATCATTGTGAGCATCGTATTGGATCTTTGTTTAAACGGGTAGGCATGCTCCAGGACTCCAGCTAACGAATGTTCAAATGCACAGCAGAACCAGCGGAGAAGATAATGTCACCCGAGTCCCTGGCTGTGTTTACACAGGTAGCTCAATTTTCCCAATTATTGGCAATAGTTTGAGTTTATTTTATTTTTACATTAATCAACGTTTCAGTCAAAGTGCCGGTTTTAGTCAGCCGGCTAATTTTCAACCGCAGTCCCTGGGCAGGTTATTAAAAACAATTAGAATATATACAATTGGTGAGCACACGCAGAGCAACATAGGACAAGCAAGACATAGCATACAAATAGAGCAACACAGAACAAAAAAACAACAAGACAAGAATTGATCAACAGATCTGATCTGACTGGTCAAAATGCAGTTAGTAGCAAAAAAATCAAAATTGTAAACACAGCCACCGTGTCTCTTCGCAACAGTTTTCTGTGTCCAGGTCAATAAGTAATCCACTACCACTGAGCAACTGTCTGTCTGTCTCCACTTTCTTCCCTAATTGAATGAGTAAAACCAATACAATAGGAATGGATCAATATGGAATTTTTGTCACAGTTGGTTCAACTGGCTGAATAATGACCCTTTTCGATTGCAGTTCGTTTGGAACCACTGGCTTTTGGGTGAAATAGTATTGGGAAATCCAATTGTTTACCATTCATTGAAATCAATTAAATGTATTTATTAACCAGTTTTAGCCTACATCAGTGGTTGTCACAAAGTGTGCCAAAAAGTAAACAATCCCTTTTCCGCAACTAGGGCCACTGTGCAGCGATTGGGTTTCAAGCAAAAAATATTTTATGGATGGGAGTAGGTTAGCTTCAAATGCCACAAGATGTCAATCTTTTGTGTGCATTGCACGAGATTCAGCAAATAAAAACAAATCCCCGTTTTTTTCTCCAAAATTCCTGAATTTCCAAAAAACAGGGAATTTTGGGAAAGTTTACTGGTCAAACTGGCAGGCGAGGTTATCTTCTTCACTGTTAAACCAATCGAGTAAATGTGGAGGAGTTAAGATGGAGTGTCACCTTGCAGTGGTGTAAAGTACTTAAGTAAAAATACTTGAATGTACTACTTAAGTAGCGTTTTGGGGTATCTGTACTTTACTATTTATATTTTTGACGGCTTTTACTTTTTTCTTCACTAGATTCCTCAAGAAAATGATGTACTTTTTATTCCATACATTTTCCCTGACACCCAAAAGTACTCGTTACATTTTGAAGACTTATTAGCAGGACAGGAAAATTGTCTAATTCATACACTTATCAGGAGAACATCCCTGGTCATCCCTACTGCCTCTGATCTGGCGGACTCACTAAACACAAATGATTCGTTTGTGTTGGAGAGTTCCCCTGGCTAGCCGCAAATTAAATGTCATCTGGTTTGCGTTACATAAGGAATTTGAAATGATTAGTACTTTTACTTTTGATACTTAAATACATTTGAGCAATTACATTACAATTTTGATACTTAAGTATATTTAAAACCAAATATTTTTTTACTTTTACTGAAGTAATATTTTACAGGGTGACCTTCACTTTTACTTGAGTCATTTTCTATTAAAGTATCTATACTTTTACCCAAGTTTGAAAATCGGGTACTTTTCCTACCTTGTTATTATTATTATTCTGGATGGAAACCACTTCAGAGGCCAAGCTAGCAAACGTGCCGTTGCTCATCCGCTATATGTTTCACCGGGGACTGTAAACAGCGAGGCGCACGTCCAAAAGCGGAAGTCGCGTCACACTGCTCTCTGATTTCTGACAATGCCGCTGAGGGTGCCTAACAGGAGCCATTATGTTTCCTGCTCAGACAACACTTCCCCAATTTACTCTCGGCTAATGAGGCCATTTTTCTTCTGATGCTCAAAAGAATGTGCTTATTGATGCATTACCTATTAAAGGGATAGTTCACTCAACTGACAAAAATGTCATTGTACGACAAGGTATGAAAGCAAAGCATGCTTTGGTTGAGTTGGCCTGGCACTGTTTCCACATGATAACGTTTTTGCAATTTGTGGCACAAATCCCATTCAAGTCATGGGACTTTTGTTAAATGTTAGCATGCCGAAACAGTGCCAGGGAAACTAAACCAACGCATAGATTTCTGTCATACCTTGTCCATAGACTGCTTACAGGAGAAGAAAACCAATGGGGAGAGGAGGGTGTTGCTGTGTGTGTGTGTGTGTGTGTGTGTGTGTGTGTGTGTGTGTGTGTGTGTGTGTGTGTGTGTGTGTGTGTGTGTGTGTGTGTGTGTGTGTGTGTGTGTGTGTGTGTGTGTGTGTGTGTGTGTGTGTGTGTGTGTGTGTGTGTGTGTGTGTGTGAGTGTGCCTCTGTGATGAACACAACCGTCATCACTGCTGTGCACATCACAGCACCCAGTGATAACAAAGGCGTGAGAAAAATGTGTGTGTGAGTCAGGGTTTCCGTTAGCTGGCAATAGCTGGCTTTTGGACAATTTTTAAATAAATAGAAAAGACGCTAAATTATTGCCTCTGGCCAATAGTCCGGGAGAAATAGAAATGATCCCATTGCGAAATAATGCTTTTTAGCCTATTCATTGATGGAAATACATTTGACTGGTCATGCTTATCTGTCTATAGGTTGATTTGCTTAATTTAGTGGAATTAAATTGGCTCGTGTGTACAGTATATTCATTATGTGTCTTATTTATCACACGCGTACAGCATACAGACACAGAGCTTTTGAGCGGAAAATCTGTCACACAGCGTGAGAGCCTCTGCTGCAGCATCTCCAACGGCAACGGAAGGCAGGCTTCATCAGCACCACACACCACTCTGCAATGAGCTGGAGGCAGTGTGCACTTTGAAAACATCTACTTAATTGTTTGAAACCTGAGCGTTTTAATACATATTATGAGGCAGGTCTTACCTTGCTTCAAAGTAGCCTCTTTCAAAATTTTGAACAAATATATATATATTTGAATCTCTGTCACATAAAACCGCTTGCGTGTGTGGTGCACTTTTTCCCACCTAATTTCATTGTGGAACGAACATTCACGCCTAGCCTACTGCCTTGTGCGCGCTGCAGCGCTTATGATGTGAAGAAATAATAGTTTATCAGCATTTTAGTAGCCTAGGCCTACTGGTTGTATGAATTTGTGATCTATCATCCCACAACTGTCCCTGAGTCTGTTTTGAATTGGTCAGCTTTCTCGACAAGCTGACCAATAGAATAGGTCAACTTTTCCACCATCGGGGATAGTAGATTGACATATGCTCGTGATTTTGCTGTTTGTTACTCGCCTTATTGGCTGAGGACACTTATTCTAACATCTTCAAAGTGGACAAATTCGCACGTCGTTGCATCCTCTACTTGCATTTTTATTTGTATATGAATTACCATAATATAAATGTGATTTCTGTCATTCAGAGCACCGTGGGTGGACACCCTAATCAGGTGACGCACCCAATGTATATGGGTCTGGTAGATTTCTCAAATGTCTGGTAAATTAAAATGTTGCCGGTCAAATGTCTGGTGCCACATTTTCCTGACTGAAACTCTGGTGGGTGTGTGGGTGCATGCGTGGGTAGGAACTTAATTGGTTCATCTCCCTGGTGTAGTCGTGGCCCTGCCTGATGCTAGAACCTTCGTGGGCGTTGAAGTGTGTGTGTGTGAGATAGGACTGTAGTAGGAGGGTCTTTGGGGTGGGCCCCTCTGGCCCCCCTCCCAGAGGTTTATTCTCACTTCATCTGTTGACTTGACCTCGAGCTGAATTCCTCTCTCTTCCCTAGTTCAGCAGCTGGCCTGCCTTATCAGAGACTAACTGTTGCGCTTCGCCTCCTTCAATGACTTTCCATACACATCCCTTATTCACCCTTCATTGACACAGATCATACATGTAACGTAGTCAATAAGTGATTATATAGTGGCAGGAATAAATATATTTCAAGTTAGAACCCAACACTAGATTAACCTTCTCGGTTCTCATTTAATTTTGGAATTGGTAAATCTCTGTGTCATGCTGCACTCTTAGGACCTCATTCATTTCTCTATTGCTCTGGGTCTGTATCACCACTGTTTCTCCACTCAAATCCACTCATCTCATTTCTCTCTCTCTCTCTCTCTCTCTCTCTCTCTCTCTCTCTCTCTCTCTCTCTCTCTCTCTATATCTATCTATATATATATATATATATATATATATATATATATATATATATATATATATATATATATATATATATATATATATATATATATGGGCCTTACATTTAAACCTAGCCTAGTTAAAAAGGAGAGAGTCCATCGAAACAGATGGCACAAGCTGGCGTTAGTCATCTGCGTCAATCATCTGTTCGTTCCACACAGCACCAAAAAACGCGGTTATGACGGTTAGTTTATTTTCATGACGGTCTTCAACCATAATCGTTGATTCCGATTATACGGTAGTTGTGCCAGCCCTACTTGTGGACTAAGGGAGGGAATGGGACAGAGAAGGGGAGGTGGGACAATTTAATACCCAGCAGACAAAGGTCTTTGTCTATGCTTTTACAGTGTTTCAAAAGATGTTCTACCTCTTTGTTATTCCTAACAGTGTGAACGATTATCGTTAGCTCGGGGAGGCAACACATTTTCAGCTATTTTTCACGCAACGGTTGTTCCGAACAGTCCAACAGTAGGATATGCACACAGCAGGGCATTACATAATTTTCCTCCTCTGATGAGCAAAAACTGGTTGAGTTTTCAGAGAGAGAGAGAGAGAGAGAGAGAGAGAGAGAGAGAGAGAGAGAGAGAGAGAGAGAGAGAGAGAGAGAGAGAGAGAGAGAGACTCTGCTTCATTTTCATATCTGTGAAGAGAAACAACAACCCCAAAATATAATCCTACCTCTTGAAAAGTAGTGTCCAGTGTAATGACACCAGGAAGCTAGACTGAGAGTCTCTTACGGTTATATTTTATTAGACGAACTGCACTGCCAGTCCCATTGCTGTTGGAGTAATGGCCCAGGGAAATGGAATGGCTCTGACCTCTGTATTGGCTGTGTTTGCATTTTCGTTGCCATGCGTGTGCCGTCACTACAGGTGGCGAACACTTTCTGGCGGTAATACAGCCAGTCTGCTGGGTCGGCTCATCACCATGGTGATCTGCAGGGCTGGGCTGTACTATGTGTTAATCAGACCTGGTTTCAAGTACCATTTGAAATAATTTCAACTACTAAATTGTGTTCGATTGAGCTTGCCTGTTGCAATGGAACCAATAGAAAAGTCCCCAAAAAGCATTTGAAACATTTCAAATAGTATTTGATCCCAGGTCTGGTGTGAGCTATGTCTATCTGTATGGGTCTTCCTTTCAGTCTTTTCTCTCCACGAATATTTCCATTCTGAAAGAGTAAGACCTTTGCTTTCTATCCGTCCATGGCTGTGTACAGTCATCGTCTATTTCGATAACCATGTCTGGAACAAAGAAAACTAAGCTTCAGTATAACCCGGAGCACACAGCATTTAGCATTCAGCATCCACTTGTCTTCCACCGCGTGGAAAGACCTGGAGCTAGGATTAGACTAGATGCTCTCAGAGACGGACAGAGGGTAGGAGAGAATGCGTGATGAGTTCGATAAGAGCTGGGGGGGTGGTGGTAATGAACGAATGACCAGTGACTCCGTCTTCCCAACATCCCTCTCTTCTCTCCCTCCCTCTCTCTCTCTCTCTCTCTCTGAGCAGCCAGGAAGACGTGTGCCCCGGCAGAGTTTGCCTGTGCAAACGGCCAGTGTGTACCAGGCCGCTGGCGCTGTGACGGGGAACCAGAGTGTCCCGACGGCTCAGATGAGGCAGACGCCACCTGTAGTAAGTCTGAGCTGACTTGGTCGACTCAACGCTAATGATTTCCTTCATTCACAGTCACCCAGCAACACTCACCTAACTCAAACACTCAACGTTTCCCCATTCTGTCATTCCACCAGTCCATTCCAAGTGTACCAAGCTATCCATAGTCACTCAACCAACCACCCTAAACTCAACTCAACCACCCTTACGTGATCACCCAACCATCTATACCGAACAAAAATCTAAACGTAACATGTAAAGTGTTGGTCCCATGTTTCATGAGCTGAAATAAAAGACTCCAGAAATGTTACATACGCACAAAAAGTAGCAAGTTTCAGGTAAGACGCAGATGCAGACAGTGACATAAGTTAAAGTGTATTACTACTACAGGGGCGAGCAAAACGACAGGTCAGAGGCAGGCAGAGGTCAGTGATCCAGATAGGGTGCAAAAGGTCCAGAACGGCAGGCAGTCTCAGGGTCAGAGCAGGCAGAAGGGTCAAGAAAACACAAAATAACAGGAATTAGAACAGCCAGGAGCAAGGGGAAAACCGCTGGTGGGTTTCACGAAACAAAATAAACTGGCAACAGGGGAACACATGGGATACACTGTGGGATAATGGGGAAGATTGGCAACACCTGGAGGGGGGTAAAGACAAGCACAAAGACAGGTGAAGCAGATCAGGGTGAGACAAAGAGCTTATTTCTCCCAAGTTTTGTGCACACATTTGTTTACGTCCCTGTTAGTGAGCATTCTCCATTACCAAGATAATCCAGACACCTGACAGGTTTGGCATATCAAGAGGCTGATTCAACATCATGATCATTCCTCAGGTGCACCTTATGCCATGGACAATAAAAGGCCACCTTAATTGTGCAGTTTTGTCACACAGCACAATGTCATTGATGTCTTATGTTTTGAGGGTGCATGCAATTATGAGATCCTGAGGCCCACTGTCGTGCCATTCATCCTCCACCATCACCTCATGTTTCGGCATGATAATGCGTGGCCCCATGTCGCAAAGATCTGTACACACTTTCTGGATGCTGAAAATGTCCCAGTTCTTCCATGGTCTGCATACTCACCAGACATGCCACCCAATGAAAATGTTTGGAATGCTATGGATCGACATGTATGACAGTGTGTTCCAGTTCCCGCCAATATCCAGAAACTTCACACAGCCATCGAAGAGGACTGGAACAACATTCCACAGGCCACAATCAACAGTCTGATCAATTCTATGTGAAGAAGATGTCAGGCAAAGGGTGGTCATGCCAGATACTGACTGTTTTTTGAATCCACGCCCCTACCTTTTTTTTAAGGTGTCTGTGACAAACAGATGCTTATCTGTGTTCGCAGTCGTGTGAAATATATAGATTAGGGCCTGATGAATTCATTAAAATGGACTGATTTCCTTATATGAACTGTAACTCAGTAAAAAAAAAAATGTTTGCATGTTGCGTTTATATATTTGTTCAGTATATTTACCCATCCAGTGCTTCAGAATTGACCCTACCTTCTCTTCCTCTCCACTCTATCCCTCTACCTCACTCTGCTCAGCGAGTCATTGAGCGTCATTTCCCGAGATATTGGTACCAAAGTATCATTCATAAATAGGTCCAGAGGGAAGACGAGGTCCTAACCAACTAACATTCCAGATCATCATACCTCTGCATTTGAGAGGCTAATAGGCCAGGCCGATTTAATTACAGGTCTATTCTTCACACTCACGCCCCATTTGAATATCATGCAGCTTCTCCCCGCTCCGATGCACCAGCCAGACAGTCAGCATCTAATTTGGCTCTTGAAACCTAGACCCGTCATTTATAATTTCCCCTGCTACTCCACTCAGGCACCGGTTCAGCCACCTCCCCCTCACGCATCCAGCCAGGGCCCTTGCCTCGTCTCGCTTCCCCTCGCCCACACACTTCCCCATGACACTAGCGTCTGATGTTGGAGAGAGGCAGAGGTGTAACCTGATTAATGCCAAGCTCTTAGAGTAGGAGGGGGAAAGGGGGAACACTTTCACACTTCCGTTTAGGCTGTGTCAGATTGACTGAGACTGTGCTCATCCGGGAGGAGGAGACGTTTTTCGGCTTGTCTGGACTGAGCTGGGCCACAGGTGTGGGAATTGGGAAATGGGAGATCAAAGGGGTTCTGAACTATTCCGTTTCCCCATCGCAGTCGGTTTTCCTCTGAGTCGTGGGAAGCAGTGTGGACTTGAGACAAGATCGTTATCTTGTCTTTTCAAGCAGGTCATTTAGAGGAATGACATTAAGATGTTATTCTAAGTTCATCTGATTTGACATTTATCCGTCAGCACTGGTTTCTCTGGTACCAACCAGAGTTGTAGACGAGACCGCCTTCAGCGAGTCCAATTCAAGAGGGACCAGAGCTATTCAAGTCTGAGACAAGATGGAGACTGGAGCCTTTCAAGTCCAGTTCAAGACAGAGACCACAGCTATTTCAGTCCGAGTCAAATCTGAGAACTGAGATATTCCAGGGGGAACCAAGATGGGTTCTACTCCGTGTCAAGACCGAGACCAAAACTATTCGTTTTATCAGAGTCAAGACTGAGACTACAGGTATTCCAGCTGAGTCCAGACCAAGACCAAGGGGGGGATCAAGACTTAGACCATAGCAACCTGAATACTACAACACTGGCACCATGTTTTCATCTTGTGGTTGGTGAACCATTGGTTGATTGCACAGGCCTACAAAGTTTGTCATTATGTAGTAGGTGGTCATTTTTTATATGTGTATATTATAAATTCATCAAATGCGACTCGTAATAAGACGAAGCATTTAGGCTATTAGCCTGTTTATCCGACTCCATAACGATAAATAGCATTATGCAAGAGACTATGGTAGAGTTACAGTAATAGGCAAGGAAGAAATGTCTAAGCATGGAATTCTAAATCCAAGTGTGTTTTATTACTTTGTTAAACAAATGGATTCACATACAAAGCATTAAGGTTAAGTTACAATGCATTAACATGCATTACTACAAGGCACAATTCTAAGCATGGTCAGAGAGAGAGAGAGAGAGAGAGAGAGAGAGAGAGAGAGAGAGAGAGAGAGAGAGAGAGAGAGAGAGAGAGAGAGAGAGAGAGAGAGAGAGAGAGAGAGAGAGAGAGAGAAATGATAACCTGAAAGGCCTTGCCCCAAAAGTCCATTGGGTGGAGAGACAGAAAGAAAGAGTATCTCACTACAGCAGGTCAGGGACAAATAAGAGAATGAACAATGAATCTTAGACCCTTTTATAAGCATCTGAGTTGATTGGATTCAAAACCTGAGTTGTTGACCAATAGTATTTCTGTAAAGTTATCTCCAGTCAGATATCAGAGCTACATGATGTAACCTCTGCTTCTCAGAGGTGTGACAGTGGGGGTTGGCAAAACCAACACAGAGAATGATGAATTCCTAAGACAACACAGCAAATTCTTGAATGTAGTTGATAAGAGTCACTTCTGGGGCTGGGCTGGCCTACAATAGTGCATGTTATTAAAAATGAATTTGAATACAGAAAAGGAATTGGAAAAATCTAATTTATATTTGACATTTTTTTTCTCCTAATTTTGTACCGCTTTATCAGGTAGTGGGTCGGTATCTCATGAACAAAGAATGAAGAAAGGAGATACAGATCACGAAAAATCATATATTTCTTATATTCATGTAGCATTTCAGTCAATGGTCAATTCTTTGGGATTCACGCCCAAAGCTTTTGTCTGAAAAATTCAGTCTTTGGGCCTCTTTATCAACAGTGTTTTTTTGTTGTCTCACTATGGAATATGCCTGGGCATGACCACAAGCTCGAAGTAAACTATCAAACAGTGTCTGTTGCAAGGCTAGCTAACCACACAAAGGGCTTAATCTAACCCATGTAACTCGATGCAAGGCTAGCTACACCAAAGAAATCACGGTTAGCAGTGTGCTAACTAGCTAGATTGTTAACCGCATGGCGAACGCTAGCTAGCATACACTTTGCATGAGGAATACACTTTCTCAGAGCCATGGAGCCTGCTGCCCCTGCACAGGGAGAACCTAACCGGCCTCCATCCCCAGAACCGGCACACTCGTGCCCATGCAGGGCTATGATTGTATTGGTCCCCGGTTCAAATGTTTAAGAAGAGAGTGCATCGATCCATGGGACCCAAAACTGATTCAAATGTAGCATGCATGCGTCATAAAATCGCTGTAAACATTACAAATCACCAGTTCACACATTTTTTTCTCATATGACTTTCTTTCTACCTTCCCGAAAATACCTCTCATCTTTTGTGACAACTGATGTGTCCTCTCCTTCAGTGTTGAACTAAGTACGTAACTGTGTTGACAGTCATTGATCAACAAGACATTTTGCATGCCCAACAACCCAAGCATTATCAGTAGCCTAGTCAAACTGTGCCCTGTGCCAGAAAGAGGTAGGCTGGGCTTCACCTTCAGCATTCAAATGTTTGTAAAATGGCTTGTGCAATATTAGGCTTTATTGGTTGAGTGACAACCAATGTAATTTGCTAGGTTATTGTCATTGAATGCGCTGTTGAAAATTTACTAGGGCTACATACAGTGTGGAGAACAAGTATTTGATACACTGCCAATTTTGCAGGTTTTCCTACTTAGAAAGCATGTAGAGGTCTGTAATTTGTATCATAGGTACACTTCAACTGTTAGAGACAGAATCTAAAACAAAAATCCAGAAAATCACATTGTATGATTTTTAAGTAATTAATTTGCATTATATTTTATGACATAAGTATTTGATCACCTACCAACCAGTAAGAATTCCGGCTCTCACAGACCTGTTAGTTTTTCTTTAAGAAGCCCTCCTGTTCTCCATTCATTACCTGTATTAGCTGCACCTGTTTGAACTCGTTACCTGTATAAAAGACACCTGTCCACACACTCAATCAAACAGACTCCAACCTCTCCACAATGGCCAAGACCAGAGAGCTGTGTAAGGACATCAGAGATCAATTGTAGACCTGCACAAGGCTGGGATCGGCTACAGGACAATAGGCAAGCAGCTTGGTGAGAAGGCAACAACTGTTGGCGCAATTATTCGAAAATGGAAGAAGTTCAAGATGACGGTCAATCACCCTCGGTCTGGGGCTCAATGCAAGATCTCACCTCGTGGGGCATCAATGATCATGAGGAAGGTGAGGGATCAGCCCAGAACTACACAGCAGGACCTAGTCAATGACCTGAAGAGAGCTGGGACCACAGTCTCAAAGAACCATTAGTAGTAACACACTACGCCGTCATGGATTAAAATCCTGCAGCGCACGCAAGGTCCCCCTGCTCAAGCCAGCGCATGTCCAGTCCCGTCTGAAGTTTGCCAATGACCATCTGGATGCTACTACTGGGGCTACATTCATGCTACTACTAGGGCTACATACATGCTACTACTAGGGCTACATACAGTGCATGGTTGCATGAGGCTACAAAAAGGTTGTAAATGTCTATAAACATGACTATGAGCATATACAGACTATGAACCGAATAGTATTCCCCCTGAAATTATACGTGAGTTACACCAGGCCTAACGAGCTAGCATTACTAGCTAACATCTCGGCTTAGCTGGCTAGCAGTAGCGTGATGCACATGAACATTACTCTATAAATATTACAAACACGGTAAATATCTGAACTGCCTAGGCAACACCCAACTAAATATGCAATGACACGTCACTGTACTTATACAAGTCAAATACAGATACTCTTTAGGAATAGTCCATTCTCTTCTGACCACGATCTCACTCTAATGGCAAAAGCGGGGTTCAGTGAGGTGCACCGGGAATAGCAGACCGTTATTAGTGGATACAAGTGGGGGGACTTGTAAGGGTGTTGGGAAAGTACAACAAACTACTAGTTCAGGGGTGCTGAAACTGCTTACTAAAGGGCTGGCCTTTTCAACACAGTCTGTAGTCCACATGATGGTGTCCAAATTAGGACTTCCTAATGGCTGCTGTGGTGTCAGTTAGTAGATCCTCACAGCTGGCTCTGAGAGCAGCCCCTGCTGTCACAGACGCATTAAAATGGATGGAGAAGCGAGCGACTAAATAGTGCCGCGAGAGCCAGGAAACCTGTTCACATCACCATAGTGAACGTCTCTTCATCAAAATAACATTTTTCTCTCATCTCCTTGTTGAACTGATCAACCTGCTGTGACAGAAGCACATTATTAGCGAATGCTGTGAACTGATTTTGATGGACATTCAGTAGAACTTTGAGAATGAATTAATAGCGCCATTTAGCAAGAAATCTTGACCTGACATACTACAAATCGTGCATTAGTGTGCATTTCTCTTATGTTGGTGCCAGACAGAAACCTATGTTTGCAGTGATAGTGGAGTCTCTGTTTTACATCTGCTAATGCTCATTAACATACAGCCCACACACCTTCCGTCACGCTCCAATTACGCTGAAGCTTGATCAGCTGAGGCATGCTGCGTGTCTTCTCTCTCTTTCTATTTAGTTTTCTTTCATCTTTGCCTCATTCACATCCATAGACACACACACTGAGATAGATAGAGACAGGCCCTAGATCTGTGCCAGCCCAGATCATTGTAGCGCAATGAGTGGGCTCGCAATCACACGCTAAAGTAGCATTACACTGTCACATTGAAGATTTAGGCCAAGTGGGTTACTCAAAAGTATTGAGAAATGAATGGCTATCTGCGGAGATTCACGTGAAATGCCAGACCTCATTGATTTCCTAGCGAGGTAAGGTTGAATCACGGAGGACCATCAAAACATGTATACTTCCCTTCATGTATACAGTGGTTCCTCCTTTAAAGGTTGCGAGCTTACACCACGGGACTTAAGAGGTACCCAGCTTCACGGCTTCATTGCTCCAGATCACCACAAGGGGGAGTTATGCATTTGGGTGCCAAGCTTTTTATATGACCGAGTGGTATCGAGTGGTTCCAATGACGAATTTGACGCGTGCCACCCGTCCCTGGTGACTGCAGCAAAGATGGCTGACAAAACATTGCGGGGAAGCAAATGTATGTAGTTATAACGTCATAACAAGTCAAGCAATAAATGTACAATTGAGAGGAATATGTTAGTTAATGTAGAGACAAACGATTGTGCATATTATTTTGTTAATTTACAGAAATCGCTATTTAGCAAGTTTTTTTCCAGCCATATTCATTTTTTTGTACCTTTTATTTAAGTAGGCAAGTCAGTTAAGAACAAGTTCTTATTTTCAATGATGACCAAGGAACAGTGGGTTAACTGCCTTGTTCAGGGGCAGAACGACAGCTTTTTACCTTGTCAGCTCAAGGATTTGATCTTGCAACCTTCCGGTTACTAGTCCAACACTCTAACCAGTAGGCTACCTGCCGCCAAGGTAAGTTGCTAGCTAGCATTAAACTTATCTTATAAAAACAATCAATCATAATCACTAGTTAACTACACATGGTTGATGATATTACTAGATATTATCTAGCGTGTCCTGTGTTGCATATAATCTGACTGAGCATACAAGCATACAAATATCTAAATATCTGGCTGAGCAGTGGTAGGCAGAAGCAGGCACATAAACATTCATTCAAACAGCACTTTCGTGCGTTTTGCCAGCAGCTCTTCGTTGTGCGTCAAGCATTGCGCTGTTTATGACTTCAAACCTATCAACTCCCGAGATGAGGCTGGTGTGACCGCAGTGAAATGGTTGGCCAGTTAGCGCGCGCTAATAGCGTTTCAAACTTCACTCGCTCTGAGCCTTGGGGTTGTTGTTTCCCTTGCTCTGCATGGGTAATGCTGCTTCGATGTGGTGGCTGTTGTTGTTGTGTTGCTGGTTCGAGCCCAGGGAGGAGCGAGGAGAGGGACGGAAGCTATACTGTTACACTGGCAATACTAAAGTGCCTATAACAACATCCAATAGTCAAAGGTTAATAAAATACAAATGGTATAGAGGGAAATAGTCCTATAATAGCTACAACCTAAAACTTCTTACCTGGGAATATTGAAGACTCATGTTAAAAGGAACCACCAGCTTTCATATGTTCTCATGTTCTGAGCAAGGAACTGAAACGTTAGCTTTCTTACATAGTACATATAGCACTTTTACGTTCTTCTCCAACACTTTGTTTTTGCATTATTTAAACCAAATTGAACATGTTTCATTATCTACTTGAGGCTAAAATGATTTTATTGATGTATCATATTAAGTTCAAATAAGTGTTCATTCAGTATTGTTGTAATTGTCATTATTACAAATATATTTTATTTATTTTTCTTAAATCGGGCCGATTAATCGGTACGGGCTTTTTTTGGTCCTCCAATAATCGGTATCGGCGTTGAAAAATCATATTCGGTAGACCTCTAGTGTGACCCCCCCAACTTGCAACAAATCATTTTCAGGACTATCTAGGAAAAGCAGCGGAGATGCACAATAGGTTTCTAAGAAGAGGCTATTCTCCACAACGTGGATGAAGCTCTAAATTTGGCATTGGGGAAAACACAAGATTAACTGCTACAAAAAAGACCAGCTAAAGCTAAAGAACACTCTGTAATGTTTTTGTTAAATTTTTACATTTTTATTTCACCTTTATTTAACCAGGTAGGCTAGTTGAGAACAAGTTCTCATTTACAACTGCGACCTGGCCAAGATAAAGCATAGCAGTGTGAACAGACAGCAACACAGAGTTACACAGTCAGCAGAGAACTGGAAGAAAAAGCCGGCCAAATGAGGTGTTGGCTTTAGGGATGATCTGTGAGATACACCTGCTGGAGCGCGTGCTACGGGTGGGTGTTGCCATCGTGACCAGTGAACTGAGATAAGGCGGAGCTTTACCAAGCATGGACTTGTAGATGACCTGGAGCCAGTGGGTCTGGCGATGAATATGTAGCGAAGGCCAGCCGACTAGAGCATACAGGTCGCAGTGGTGGGTGGTATAAGGTGCTGTGATAAACTGCATCCAGTTTGCTGAGTAGAGTATTGGAAGCTATTTTGTAGATGACATCGCCGAAGTCGAGGATCGGTAGGATAGTCAGTTTTACTAGGTTAAGTTTGGCGGCGTGAGTGAAGGAGGCTTTGTTGCAAAATAGAAAGCCGATTCTAGATTTGATTTTCGATTGGAGATGTTTGATATGAGTCTGGAAGGAGAGTTTACAGTCTAGCCAGACACCTAGGTACTTATAGATGTCCACATATTCTAGGTCGGAACCATCCAGGGTGGTGATGCTAGTCGGGCGTGCGGGTGCAGGCAGCGAACGGTTGAAAAGCATGCATTTGGTTTTACTATCGTTTAAGAGCAGTTGGAGGCCACAGAAGGAGTGTTGTCTGGCATTGAAGCTTGTTTGGAGGTTAGATAGCACAGTGTCCAAGGAAGGGCCAGAAGTATACAGAATGGTGTCTTCTGCGTAGAGGTGGATCAGGGAATCGCCCGCAGCAAGAGCATCATCATTGATATATACAGAGAAAAGACTCGGCCCAAGACTTAAACCCTGTGGCACCCCCATAGAGACTGCCAGAGGACCGGACAACATGTCCTCCGATTTAACACACTGAACTCTGTCTGCAAAGTAGTTGGAGAACCAGGCAAGGCAGTCATTAGAAAAACCGAGGCTACTGAATCTGCCGATAAGAATATGGTGATTGACAGAGTCAAAAGCCTTGGCCAGGTCAAGGAAGACGGCTGCACTGTACTGTCCTTTATCGATGGCGGTTATGATATCGTTTAGTACCTTTAGCGTGGCTGAGGTGCACCCGTGACCGGCTCGGAAACCAGATTGCACAGCGGAGAAGGTACGGTTGGATTCGAGATGGTCAGTGATCTGTTTGTTGACTTGGCTTTCGAAGACCTTAGATAGGCAGGGCAGGATGGATATAGGTCTGTAACAGTTTGGGTCCAGGGTGTCTCCCCCCTTTCAGCTTTCCAGTCCTTGGGGATCTCAGACGATATGAAAGAGAGGTTGAACAGGCTGGTAGTAGGGGTTGCGACAATAGCAGCGGATAGTTTCAGAAATAGAGGGTCCAGATTGTCAAGCCCAGATGATTTGTACTGGTCCAGGTTCTGCAGCTCTTTCAGCAGAACATCTGCTATCTGGATTCTGGAAGCTGGGGAGGCTTGGGTGAGTAGCTGCGGGGGGGGGGGGGGGGCGGAGCTGTTGGCCGAGGTTGGAGTAGCCAGGAGGAAGGCATGGCCAGCCGTTGAGAAATGCTTGTTGAAGTTTTCGATTATCATGGATTTATCGGTGGTGATCGTGTTACCTAGCCTCGGTGCAGTGGGCAGCTGGGAGGAGGTGCTCTTGTTCTCCATGTTCTTTACAGTGTCCCAGAACTTTTTGGAGTTAGAGCTTCAAGATGCAAATTTCTGCTTGGAAAAGCTGGCCTTTGCTTTCCTGACTGACTGCGTGTATTGGTTCCTGACTTCCCTGAACAGTTGCATATCGCGGGGACTATTCGAAGCTATTGTAGTCCACCACAGAATGTTTTTGTGCTGGTCGAGGGCACTCAGGTCTGGAGTGAACCAGGGGCTAAATCTGTTCATAGTACTGCATTTTTTGAACCAAGCATGCTTATCTAAGATGGTGAGGAAGTTACTTTTAAAGAATGACCAGGCATCCTCAACTGATGGGATGAGGTCAATATCTTTCCAGGATACCCGGGCCAGGTCGATTATAGAAAGGCCTGCTCGCAGAAGTGTTTTAGGGTGCGTTTGATTAGGGGTTGTCGTTTGACTGCATATCCCAGTTTAGGTCACCTAACAGAACAAACTCTGAAGCTAGATGGGGGGCGATCAATTCACAAATGGTGTCCAGGGCACAGCTGGGAGCTGAGGTAGTAGGTAGCAACAGTGAGAGACTTATTTCTGGAGAGATTCATTTTTAAAATTAGAAGTTCGAACTGTTTGGGTATGGACCTGGAAAGTATGACATTACTTTGCAGGCTATCTCTGCAGTAGACTGCAACTCCTCCCCCTTTGGCATTACTCTGTAATGTTCACAACTACATATACTTTGAACTCGTGAAAAGTGCGAGATGCAGTCAAGAAACACTGGCATGTTTTATCATCGTACCCAGCTTTGCCTGCTGAATTTAAGAATCCACCGTTGTATATAGGAGAGGTCGCAATGTGCAGCTTCCGGAATAAACCTGCAATACCTGAAGACACATCCTTCACACGATACAAATCCTCTCTATTGATCGACATCGGATTTTTTAAACCTCTTGCATTATTTCCTCATTTTGGCCCATTTAAATTACATAACCACAGAGGATTATGGATCGTTCTCTGAGGAGGGAGTTTAATGAAAACAGCCTCATCCAGTCTCTTTGTAGATATTGAGTTTCAACTCCATTGAGATTTTCCACTGTTAGGGGGAATGAGTAATAAGGCTTTGCCACACTTTATTGACTTAATAACGGAGGGGATTTTAGTTACGTAAAGATGTGCATTTCAGTCGGGTGAGAGGGTGTGTGCGTGTGTGGCAGTATGTGTGTGAAGATTTTCTTTGAATGCACTTTACTGTAGTTAACGTGTTTTCAAGGTTCACACTCTGTGTACTGTAGATACATGTATCAGCATGTATCAGCATCCAGTTTTTCCGAACTCACTTCACTCGCAGATAAGAGGGAGGCTTGTGCTGTGGGTGCTGGCACATGCAATAGATCAAATACACCGCTGCTTTAACGATGTGCGCTGAGGGTCGGGAAGCAAGTTCAGGGAGTGAGTGTTTTAATAAATAGATGCGACATAATACAAAACAAGAAACACAAACAACGCGCAGACATGAAACAGAAACAATGACGACTGGGGAAAAAACCAAAGGGAGTGACATACAGTTGAAGTCGGAAGTTTACATTACACTTAGGTTGGAGTCATTAAAACTCATTTTTCAACCACTCCACAAATGTCTTGTTAACAAACTATAGTTTTGTCAAGTCGGTTGGGACATCTACTTTGTACATGACACAAGTCATTTTTCCAACAATTGTTTACAGACAGATTATTTAAATTATAATTCACTGTATCACAATTCCAGTGGGTCAGAAGTTTACATACACTAAGTTGACTGTGCCTTTAAACAGCTTGGAAAATTCCAGAAAATTATGTCATGGCTTTAGAAGCTTCTGATAGGCTAATTGACATAATTTCAATCAATTGGAGGTGTACCTGTGGATGTATTTTAAGGCCAATCTTCAATCTCAGTGCATCTTTGCTTGACATCATGGGAAAATCAAAAGAAATCAGCGAAGACCTCAGAAAAAACATTGTAGACCTCCACACGTCTCGTTCATCCTTGGGAGCAATTTCCAAACACCTGAAGGTACCAAGTTCATCTGTACAAACAACAGTACGCAAGTATAAACACCATGGGACCACGCAGCCGTCATCCCACTCAGGAAGGAGAGACTTTCTGTCTCCTAGAGATGAACGTACTTTGGTGTGAGAAGTGCGAATCAATCCCAGAACAACAGCAAAGGACCTTGTGAAGATGCTGGAGGAAATAGGTTCAAAAGTATCTCTATCCACAGTAAAACAAGTCCAAAATCTACATAACCTGAAAGGCCGCTCAGCAATTGAGAAGCCACTGCTCCAAAACCGCCATAAAAAAGCCAGACTACGATTTGCAACTGCACATGGGGACAAAGATCGTACTTTTTGGAGAAATGTCCTCTGGTCTGATGAAACAAAAATAGAACTGTTTGGCCATAATGACCATTGTTATGTTTGGAGGAAAAAGGGGGATGCTTGCAAGAGGAAGAACACCATCCCAACCGTGAAGCACGGGGGTGGCAGCATCATGTTGTGGGGGTGCTTTACTGCAGGAGGGACTGGTGCACTTCACAAAATAGATTGCATCATGAGGTAGGAAATGATGTGGATATATTGAAGCAACATCTCAAGACATCGGTCAGAAAGTTAAAGCTTGGTCGTAAACGGGTCTTTGAAATGGACAATTACCCCAAGCATACTTCCAAAGTTGTGGCAAAATGGCTTCAGGACAACAAAGTCAAGGTATTGGAGTGGTCATCACAAAGCCCTGACCTCAATCCCAAAGAAAATTTGTGGGCCAAACTGAAAAATTGTGTGCAAGCAAGGAGACCTACAAACCTGACTCAGTTACATCAGCTCTGTCAGGAGGAATGGGCCAAATTTACTCAACTTATTGTGGGAAGCTTGTGGAAGGCTACCAAAACATTTGATCAAAGTTAAACCACTGGGAATGTGATGAAAGAAATCAAAGCTGAAATAAATAATTTTCTCTACTATTATTCCTATAGACATTTCACATTCTTAAAATAAAGTGGCGATCCTAACTCACCTAAGAAAGGGAATTTTTACTCTGATAAAATGTCAGGAATTGTGAACTTATGTAAACTTCTGACCTCAACTGTAGGTGCTGTTGAAATCTAGCTATTTTGAAGAAAAAAGCCAAACGAGGATTTATTCAGTGATATTTGGCACTCTTTTGGTATAGGCATCTGTCGCAATGAATCTACAGATGGTGTTTAAATCAGATTTCTGACAAATCTACCGCACAGCCAGCAAAGTAACTACGGTGCTGGAAGATTATACTAAAATGGAGAAAAAAAACCTCACAGTGCGCTTAGATCAGATGCCAATTTCAGTAAGCAATGTTCTAAGCTTTCAGTTAAAGCAGCTGAGCAGAAATCAGACTTATAAATTCTAACCACTGTGCCAGATGATCAATGCTGTTTAGACATTGTGGATGATGGTGCTCAGTCATCTCTCTCTAAATCACAGACCATGTTCCTGTTTGATTCCTTCCTTCCTTCCTTCCTTCCTTCCTTCCTTCCTTCCTTCCTTCCTTCCTTCCTTCCTTCCTTCCTTCCTTCCTTCCTTCCTTCCTTCCTTACTAGAAGTAATCACTGATTGGATCTGTGAAAAGCAATGCACCGGAAGCCTTGATCGATGCTTTTCCTTTGAAATCTAAATCTGTTCAAACCAGCCATCAGAAAGGAAATGCCGACATTTTGCAAACCCTAACATGGCCCATCACCAAGTCACATTCACTTAGAGGCAGTGTGTGTTGGTGTGACTCTGGCCTGAATGTGTGAAGGTCGCTCGGTGGTGAGGGAAGCAGCTGGTGCCCAGGGGAGGCAGGTTGAGTGGTGGGGCCTGACGTATCCGCCAACTGCCCCCTAGAGAAACGCTGACCTGGGCCCTGGGTGTTATAGCTGCAAAACAAGGTAGCCTAAGTACTCAGAGAGCACAGTATGGCACTGATATATTTACTAATACAATAAAGAGGGAGACAGAGAAAGCGAGAGAAAGAGAGAGGGAGAGGAGGTGATAAGAGAGCGAGCAAGACAAAGGGCAAATGAGATGAGTGGATTTTAGTGGAGTAACGGTGATACAGACCCAGAGCAATAGAGAAATGAATGAGGTCCTAAGAGTGCAGCATGACACAGAGATTTACCAATTCCAAAATGAGAACCGCTCAATGGCGGGAAGAGAAAGACGAAGGGAAGGAGAGATGAGGAAGGAGTGGGTGACACATAGGGGAGAGAGAAAGAGTAAAAATGAGGTTGTGATACAGACACGCACTGCCAAATGACCTTTTCAATTCTTATCCTCGAGCAAAATCAAAGCCCTCCATACTGAGCGGCAGAGAGGAGAATAATGAAGGGAGGAGAGAAGGAGGGGTGAATGGGCAGAGGCCTGGATGAAGGCCTTGTGTTGAATCAGAAAAGCAAGATACGGTGGCAAGCAAGAGAGAGAGAGAGAGAGAGAGAGTTAGAGAGAGAGAGAGAGTTAGAGAGAGAGAGAGAGAGAGAGAGAGAGAGAGAGAGAGAGAGAGAGAGAGAGAGTTAGAGAGAGAGAGAGAGAGAGAGAGAGAGAGAGGGTGAATGAGAGAGTGACAGGGAGAGAAAGAAAGAGTGGATAGAGCTGTTCTATCCTCTAACCGATCGCCCTTTGATGAACTACACACTTAATCCCCCTTCGACGCACACAACTGAATCAAATACCAACTGCGTGCCAAAGTGGCTCACGACACTTAAACAACAAGGTAGTGATTGATTAGATTACGCTAAACCCCGGTGACTTCCACAAGCTGCCGCTAAAGTTGTGGCTAATGTGTTTTGTCGGAGAAGGGGGCCATATAGGCCTCGTAAACAACAATTACTCAGAGGCAGAGTGACATTTGTGTCTCAGTTGTTTACCGCTGGAGTGACAAACGAGGACTCAACGTTATGACATGGGAGCTGTAAGGAATTCATAATCTGTCGTAAAGGAGTTGGCTCATTGAACTTAATTTGAAGTTCACTGAAGTTTCTATGACGTGAGGGAAGTGTGGCCTTCGTTTTGGTTTGTATGTCCACATTTGTCGGTAAAGTATGGTGTGTACTTTTTAAGCAGTCCATTTTGACCCATAGGTATCTCCTTTCACTGTTTTATGTTGTAGATGGATAAATCACTCCTGCCTGACTGATGTGATTGGTCAGTTTCTTCTAACTGGATCAAACGGTTTAATTCACAGTAATTAATCTATTAATATTATATGTACCCCGCTGAAAAAAATGCTGGTGACTAGTGCTGTGTTTTTTCTGTTGACCAGCTTGCGCTGTGTTTTTACTGGTGACCAGCAGCACCAGCATAAATTGGTCACCATCATACCAGCATGAGTTGGTCACCAGCATCACCAGCTGGCCGGCCAACCTCACCATCTACCCCACTTTTGTAGCCACCCTTTGCCTTGATGACAGCTTTGCACACTCCTGGCATTCTCTCAACCAGATTCAACTGGAATGCTTTTTCAACAGTCTTGAAAAGGGAGTTTCCACATATGCTGAGCACTTCTTGGCTGCTTTTCCTTCACACTGCGGTCTGACTCATTCTAAACCATCTCAATTTGGTTGAGGTCAGAGGATTATGGAGGCCAGGTCATCTGATGCAGCACTCCATCACTCTCCTTCTTGATTAAATAGCCTTTACACAGCCTTGAAGTGTGTTGGGTCATTGACCCAACAAATGATAGTCCCAGTAAGCCAAAACCAGATGGGATGGCGTATCCCGGCAGAATGCTCTGGTAGCCATGCTGGTTAAGTGTGCCTTGAATTCTAAATAACACAGATAGTGTCACCAACAAAGCAGCCCCACACCATAACACCTCCTCCTCCATGCTTTATGGTTGGAAATACACATGCAGAGATTATTCGCTCCCCCACACCGGTCTGACAAAGTCACGTCGGTTGGGAACAAAAATCTGGAATTTGTACTCCAGACCAAAGGACACATTTCCACCGGTCTAATGTCCATTGCTCGTATTTCTTGGCCCAAGCAAGTCTCTTCTTATTATTGGTGCCCTTTAGTAGTGGTTTCTTTGCAGCAAATCGACCATGAAGGCCTGATTTACACAGTCTCCTCTGAACAGTTGATGTTGAGATGTGTCTGTAACTTGAACTCTGAAGCATTTATTTGGACTACAATTCCTGACGCTGGTAACTCTAATGAACTTATCGTCTGCAGCAGAGGTAAGTCTGGGTCTTCCATTCCTGTGGCGGCCCTCATGAGAGCCAGTTTCATCATAGAGCTTGATGGTTTTTGCGACTGCACTTGAAGAAACTTTCAAAGTTCTTGAAATGTTCTGCATTGACTAGAGGTTGACCGATTTATGATTTTTCAACGCCGATACCGATATCGATTATCGGAGGACTAAAAAACCTGATATCGATTAATCGGCCGATTTATTATTATTATTTTTTTTAAGTATTTTACATTTATTTGTAATAATGACAATATCAACAATACTGAATGAACACTTGTTTTAACTTAAATATAGTACATCAATAAAAATCCATTTAGCCTCAAGTAAATAATGAAACATGTTCAATTTGGTTTAAATAATGCAAAAACAAAGTGTTGGAGAAGAAAGTGCAGTATGTGCCATGTAAGAAAGCTAACGTTTAAGTTCTTTGCTCAGAACATGAGAACATATGAAAGCTGGTGGTTCCTTTTAACATGACTTCAATATTCCAAGGTAAGAGGTTTTAGGTTGTAGTTAATATAGTATTTATAGGACTATTTCTCTCTATACCATTTTTATTTCATATACCTTTGACTATTGGATGTTCTTATAGGCACTTTAGTATTGCCAGTGTAACAGTATAGCTTTTGTCCCTCTCCTCGCCCCATAATGACACTCACCTGGACTCCATCACCACCTTGATTACCTGCCCTATATACAGTTGATGTCAGAAGTTTACATACACCTTAGCCAAATACAGTACATTTAAATTCAGTTTTTCACAATTCCTGACATTTTATCAGAGTAACACTTCCCTGTTTTAGTTCAGTTAGGTTCACCACTCTATTTTAAGAATGTGAAATGTCAGAATGATAGTAGAGAGAATGATTTATTTCTGCTTTTATTTATTTCATCACATTCCCAGTGGGTCAGTAGTTCACATACACTTAATTGGTATTTGGTAACATTGCCTTTAAATTGTTTAACTTGGGTAAAACATTTTGGGCAGCCTTCCACAAACTTCCCACAATAAGTTGGGTAAATTTTGACCCATTCCTCCTGACAGAGCTTGTGTAACTGAGTCAGGTTTGTAGGCATCCTTGCTTGCACACAGTTTTTCAGCTCTGCCCGCAAATGTTCTATAGGATTGAGGTCAGGGCTTTGTGATGACCACACCAATACCTTGACTTTGTTGTCCTTAAGCCATTTTTTCACAACTTTGGATGTATGCTTGGGGTCATTGTCAATTTGAAAGACCCGTAGGCGTCCAAGCTTTAACTTCCTGACTGATTTCTTGAAATGTTGCTTCAATATATCCACATAATTTCCTACCTCATGATGCAATCTATTTTGTGAAGTACACCAGTCCCTCCTGCAGCAAAGCACCCCCACAACATGATGCTGCCACCTCCATGCTTCACGGTTGGGATGGTGTTCTTCGGCTTGCAAGCATCCCCCTTTTTCCTCCAAACATAACGATGGTCATTATAGCCAAACAGTTCTATTTTTGTTTCATCAGACCAGAGGACATTTCTCCAAAAAGTACAATCTTTGTCCCCATGTGCAGTTGCAAACCGTAGTCTGGCTTTTTTATGGCGGTTTTGGAGCAGTGGCTTCTTCCTTGCTGAACGGTTTTTCAGGTTATGTCGATATAGGACTCGTTTTTACTGTGAATAGAGATACTTTTGTACCTGTTTCCTCCAGCATCTTCACAGGGTCCTTTGCTGTTGTTCTGGGAATGATTTGCACTTTTCGACCAAAGCACCTTCATCTCTAGGAGACAGAATGCGTCTCCTTCCTGAGCGGTATGACGGCTGCGTGGTCCCATGGTGTTTATACTTGCGTACTGTTGTTTGTACAGATGAACGTGGTACCTTCGGGCATTTGGAAATTGCTCCCGAGGATGAACCAATTTTTTTTCTGAGGTCTTGGCTGATTTCTTTTGATTTCCCCATGATGTCAAGCAAAGAGGCACTGCGTTTGAAGGTAGGCCTTAAAATACATCCACAGGTACACCTCCAATTGACTGAAATGATGTCAATTAGCCTATCAGTAGCTTCTAAAGCCATGACATTATTTTCTAGAATTTTCCAAGCTGTTTAAAGGCACAGTCAACTTAGTTTATGTAAACTTCTGACCCACTGGAATTGTGATACAGTGAATTATAAGTGAAATAATCTGTCTGTAAACAATTGTTGTAAAAAAAATCTTGTGTCATTTACAAAGTAGATGTCCTAAACGACTTGCCAAAACTATAGTTTGTTAACAAGACATTTTGTGGAGTGGTTGAAAATGTATTTTTAATGACTCCTACCTAAGTGTATGTAAACTTCTGACTTCAACTGTAGATAGTCCTCCTATTTGCTTTTTACCACCATGAAATAAATAATTGTATTTGATCAAATTAAAATACATTATGTATAGTACATGTATACCATCATACTGTTAATCATTTTCGTTAATCGTTAATCATCTCCAATGCTTTTTTTTTGCCTTTTTTGTGCATTGCGTGAAAATCCGAGACCCTGCTAAACCAGCCCTCAGTTCGACTATGACAAGCTAATAAAAGGTTGGGACACTATTAACATCTAACACACTCGAAAACAAGACCAAATCAAATTACCACCAGATTTGTTTTCTTCGTTGATTCGATTCGGGGCGACTGTGTAAACGGCTTAAATCCAGCCGGCTGTATGTACTGTAAGCAGAGATGTATAATTAACGGCAGCAGGGCTTGATACTAAACGCTGAGTAATCTGGATCAAACGGCGCCGTGCCAAATACACCAACCAACAGATTGGGCTGGAAAGAGGGGAAGATGGAGGAGGCTGTGAGCTGGGGGACCAGTGTTCTCTTTCACACTGCGGCCAACTGTACATTTGATGTATTAAATGTTCTTGTCATGTCTCTAGGGTTGAGGCTAGAAAACAAAATATGTTGGCTGAGTGGTTGTGCTTCTGAATGTGTGTCACTGAGATGGGGATGTTGTTTTGTTTATAGACAGTAGGTCCATGAAGATACTAGGGCTGAATTCCATTTAGACCCCTCGCCCCTTACATACACCCGAGACATTCCTGTAGTTATGAGTGGATTGGATAGAATTCCATATCGACACCTAGCCTCTACAACCTAGACCTAGGATTTGATAGATATAAGCATCATGTTGATAGCTTCAGCATTGCGTTTTATAGGCCCAAGGGGATACAAGGGCTCGCTCTCTTGATACACAAATCTGGTATTATGGTGATGAGCAATGTAGCAGTAACTCGGTGGCCAAATTTACTTACACCTACTCAGTCGCCTCAGGTCTGCAAAGTGGAGTGAGTGAGGGCAGCAGGGGGAGGGTGTTGGAATGGAACGCAGCCTAACAAGTCATCTCTGCCTTCCCTCCCTCCTCCAGGCAAACAGACGTGCCCTCCGGAGAAGTTTGACTGCGGCGGCTCTACCAACAAGTGTGTCTCAGTGTCGTGGCGATGCGACGGCGAACGGACTGTGAGAACGGGTCAGACGAGGAGGACTGTGCCGCCGGTGAGTGTAACGGACAGCTGTCAATCGAAGGCCATAGAAGCGACTTATTGGCAGAGACAGGTGTCCTCACGCTAAGGACGGGCAGCAGTCCGGCCCACTGCCAAAGTGCCTGACTGATTTTTGTATGGAAAACTATGTTGAAAATAGAAGGGGGAAAAAGCTTTTATAAGGTGTTCTGCTCAGTTGTCTTTTGAGACATAAAATGAATCAATAGGATGCATTACCTGTCAAACCGCGCCCCAGCCAAACCCAGGCAACACTGAGCCAATTGTGCACCACCCTTACGGAACTTCTAATCACTGCCGGATGTGATACAGCCTGGATTCGACCCAGGGACTGTAGTCATGCCTTTTGCACTGAGATGCAGTGCCTCAGACCGCTGCGCCACCCGGGAGTGTTTCCATGACATAGACTAACCAGGTAGTAGGTGCCAGGCGCACCAGCTTGAATGTGTCAAGACCTGCAACGCTGCTGGGTCTTTCATGCTCAATTGTTTCCTGTGTGTATCAAGAATGGTCCACCACCCAAAAGACATTCAGCCAACTTGACACAACTGTGGGAAGCATTGGAGTCAACTTTAGCCAGCATCCCTGTGGAACGCTTTCGACACCTTGTGGAGTCCATGCCCTGGCAAATTGAGGCTGTTCTGAGGGCAAAGGGAGCAGGGTTAAACTCAATGTTAGGAAGGTTTTCTGAATGTTTTGTACACTGTGTATATCTGGTGCTAATAGTGGAATGATAGTGTTTCACAGTATTACTTACCCACCAGTGTTGTGATTGGCTGTGACATTCGCCTATTGACTTCTCGGTTGGCTGTTCTGACTTTGTGGAAATCACTCATTTCCTGGTTGCTAATATTCTAAACTTTTTGCTCCATTTCAGTTCATGTGAGAAAACAAGCACTGAATCGCCAGCATTAAACAGCTGTAAAAATGACATTTTCTGGTTATTGAAGAGATACAGTGCCTTCAGAATGTCATGCAGGTGAAAGAGGACCCAAAAGCGACTTAACAGAAACAGAGTTTATTTAAGTCCAAACAGGGAATAACAGAAATCCTCTAGACTGTAGAGGGGAAATAACTGGAGAAGCGGCCACAGACTGCAGGTCGCTTCGGGTAGGCGCAGGCCGTAGTCGACAGAGACACCTGCTCACACGCAGCATCTGATGAAGGCAAAAAACACGACAGGACAGGGCGATACACAATCACAGCAAAAACACGACAGGACAGGGCGAAACGCAATCACAGCATGGTGAATACAATACAAGGAACCGACGGGACAGGAACGGAACACAAAGGAATAAATAGGGACTCTAATCAGGGAAAGGATCGGGAACAGGTGTGGGAAGACTAAATGATGATTAGGGGAATAGGAACAGCTGGGAGCAGGAACGGAACGATAGAGAGAAGAGAGAGCGAGAGAGTGAGAGAGGGAGGGGGAGAGAGAGGGATAGAAGGAGGGAAAGAACCAAATAAGACCAGCAGAGGGAAACGAATAGCATGGGGAGCACAGGGACAAGACATGATAATAAATGACAAACATGACAGTACCCCCCACTCACCGAGCGCCTCCTGGCGCACTCGAGGAGGAATCCTGGCGGCAACGGAGGAAATCATCGATGAGTGAACGGTCCAGCACGTCCCGAGACGGAACCCAACTCCTCTCCTCAGGACCGTAACCCTCCCAATCCACTAGGTATTGTGACCCCGTCCCCGAGAACGCATGTCCATGATCTTATGTACCTTGTAAATAGGTGCGCTCTCGACAAGGACGGGAGGGGGGAGGGAAGACGAACGGGGGTGCGAAGAAAGGGCTTAACACAGGAGACATGGAAGACAGGATGGACGCGACGAAGATGTCGCGGAAGAAGCAGTCGCACAGCGACAGGATTGACGACCTGGGAGACACGGAACGGACCAATGAACCGCGGAGTCAACTTACGAGAAGCTGTCGTAAGAGGAAGGTTGCGAGTGGAAAGCCACACTCTCTGGCCGCAACAATACCTTGGACTCTTAATCCTGCGTTTATTGGCGGCTCTCACCGTCTGTGCCCTGTAACGGCAAAGTGCAGACCTCACCCTCCTCCAGGTGCGCTCACAACGTTGGACAAACGCTTGAGCGGAGGGAACGCTGGACTCGGCAAGCTGGGATGAGAACAGAGGAGGCTGGTAACCCAGACTACTCTGAAACGGAGATAACCCGGTAGCAGACGAAGGAAGCGAATTGTGAGCGTATTCTGCCCAGGGGAGCTGTTCTGCCCAAGACGCAGGGTTTCTGAAAGAAAGGCTGCGTAGTATGCGACCAATCGTCTGATTGGCCCTCTCTGCTTGACCGTTAGACTGGGGATGAAACCGGAAGAGAGACTGACGGACGCACCAATCAAGCGACAGAACTCCCTCCAAAACTGTGACGTGAATTGCGGGCCTCTGTCTGAAACGGCGTCTAACGGGAGGCCATGAATTCTGAATACATTCTCAATAATGATTTGTGCCGTCTCCTTAGCGGAAGGAAGTTTAGCGAGGGGAATGAAATGTGCCGCCTTAGAGAACCTATCGACAACCGTCAGAATCACAGTCTTCCCCGCAGACAAAGGCAGACCGGTAATGAAGTCTAAGGCAATGTGAGACCATGGTCGAGAAGGAATGGGGAGCGGTCTGAGACGACCGGCAGGAGGAGAGTTACCCGACTTAGTCTGCGCGCAGTCCGAACAAGCAGCCACGAAACGGCGCGTGTCACGCTCCTGAGTCGGCCACCAAAAGCGCTGGCGAATAGACGCAAGAGTGCCTCGAACACCGGGATGACCAGCTAACTTGGCAGAGTGAGCCCACTGAAGAACAGCCAGACGAGTGGAAACAGGAACGAAAAGGAGGTTACTAGGACAAGCGCGGCGACGCAGTGTGCGTGAGTGCTTGCTTAACCTGTCTTTCAATTCCCCAGACTGTTAACCCGACAACACGCCCATAAGGAAGAATCCCCTCGGGATCAGTAGAAGCCACAGAAGAACTAAACAGACGGGATAAGGCATCAGGCTTGGTGTTCTTGCTACCCGGACGGTAAGAAATCACAAACTCGAAACGAGCGAAAAACAACGCCCAACGAGCTTGACGGGCATTAAGTCGTTTGGCAGAACGGATGTACTCAAGGTTCTTATGGTCTGTCCAAACGACAAAGGAACGGTCGCCCCTCCAACCACTGTCGCCATTCGCCTAGGGCTAAGCGGATGGCGAGCAGTTCACGGTTACCCACATCATAGTTGCGCTCAGATGGCGACAGGCGATGAGAAAAATAAGCGCAAGGATGAACCTTATCGTCAGACTGGAAGCGCTGGGATAGAATGGCTCCCACGCCTACCTCTGAAGCGTCAACCTCGACAATGAATTGTCTAGTGACGTCAGGAGTAACGAGGATAGGAGCGGACGTAAAACGTTCTTTTAGAAGATCAAAAGCTCCCTGGGCGGAACCGGACCACTTAAAACACGTCTTGACAGAAGTAAGAGCTGTGAGAGGGGCAGCAACTTGACCGAAATTACGAATGAAACGCCGATAGAAATTAGCGAAACCTAAAAGCGCTGCAACTCGACACGTGACCTTGAACGGGCCAATCGCTGACAGCTTGGACCTTAGCGGAATCCATCTGAATGCCTTCAGCGGAAATAACGGAACCGAGAAAAGTAACGGAGGAGACATGAAAAGAGCACTTCTCAGCCTTTACGTAGAGACAATTCTCTAAAAGGCGCTGTAGAACACGTCGAACGTGCTGAACATGAATCTCGAGTGACGGAGAAAAAATCAGGATATCGTCAAGATAGACAAAAACAAAAATGTTCAGCATGTCTCTCAGAACATCATTAACTAATGCCTGAAAAACAGCTGGCGCATTGGCGAGACCGAACGGCAGAACCCGGTACTCAAAATGCCCTAACGGAGTGTTAAACGCCGTTTTCCACTCGTCCCCCCTCTCTGATGCGCACGAGATGGTAAGCGTTACGAAGGTCCAACTTAGTAAAGCACCTGGCTCCCTGCAGAATCTCGAAGGCTGATGACATAAGGGGAAGCGGATAACGATTCTTAACCGTTATGTCATTCAGCCCTCGATAATCCACGCAGGGGCGCAGAGTACCGTCCTTCTTCTTAACAAAAAAGAACCCCGCCCCGGCCGGAGAAGAAGAAGGCACTAAGGTACCGGCGTCAAGAGACACAGACAAATAATCCTCGAGAGCCTTACGTTCGGGAGCCGACAGAGAGTATAGTCTACCTCGAGGAGGAGTGGTCCCCGGAAGGAGATCAATACTACAATCATACGACCGGTGAGGAGGAAGGGAGTTGGCTCGGGACCGACTGAAGACCGTGCGCAGATCATGATATTCCTCCGGCACTCCTGTCAAATCGCCAGGTTCCTCCTGAGAAGTAGGGACAGAAGAAACGGGAGGGATGGCAGACATTAAACACTTCACATGACAAGAAACGTTCCAGGATAGGATAGAATTACTAGACCAATTAATAGAAGGATTATGACATACTAGCCAGGGATGACCCAAAACAACAGGTGTAAACGGTGAACGGAAAATCAAAAAAGAAATAGTCTCACTGTGGTTACCAGATACTGTGAGAGTTAAAGGTAGTGTCTCAAACTTGATACTGGGAAGATGACTACCATCTAAGGCAAACATGGGCGTAGGCCTGTCTAACGGTCTGAAAGGAATGTTATGTTTCCGAACCCATGCTTCGTCCATGAAACAACCCTCAGCCCCAGAGTCAATCAAGGCACTGCATGTAGCACCCGAACCGGTCCAGCGTAGATGGACCGACATAGTAGTACAAGATCTAGATGAAGGGACCTGAGTAGTAGCGCTCACCAGTAGCCCTCCGCTTACTGATGGGCTCTGGCCTCTTACTGGACATGAATTAACAAAATGTCCAGCAACTCCGCAATAGAGGCACAGGCGGTTGGTGATCCTCCGTTCCCTCTCCTTAGTCGCGATGCGAATCCCTCCCAGCTGCATGGGCTCAGTCTCAAAGCCAGAGGAGGGAGATGGTTGCGATGCGGAGCAGGGAAACACCGTTGATGCGAGCTCTCTTCCACGAGCCCGGTGACGAAGATCTACCCGTCGTTCTATGCGGATGGCGAGAGCAATCAAAGAGTCCACATCTGATGGAACCTCCCGGGAGAGAATCTCATCCTTAACCACTGCGTGGAGTCCCTCCAGAAAACGAGCGAGCAGCGCCGGCTCGTTCCACTCACTAGAGGCAGCAAGAGTGCGAAACTCAATAGAATAATCCGTTATGGACCGTTCACCTTGGCATAAGGAAGCCAGGGCCCTAGAAGCCTCCCTACCAAAAACTGAACGGTCAAAAACCCGAATCATCTCCTCTTTAAAGTTCTGGAACTTGTTAGAGCAATCAGCCCTTGCCTCCCAGATAGCTGTGCCCCATTCTCGAGCCCGGCCAGTAAGGAGTGAAATGACGTAAGCAACCCGAGCTCTTTCTCTAGAGTATGTGTTGGGTTGGAGAGAGAACACAATCTCACACTGCGTGAGAAAGGAGCGGCACTCAGTGGGCTGCCCGGAGTAGCAAGGTGGGTTATTAACCCTAGGTTCTGGAGACTCGGCAGGCCAGGAAGTAACAGGTGGCACGAGACGTAGACTCTGGAACTGTCCAGAGAGGTCGGAAACCTGAGCGGCCAGGTTCTCCACGGCATGGCGAGCAGCAGACAATTCCTGCTCGTGTCTGCCGAGCATGGCTCCTTGGATCTCGACGGCAGTGTAACGAGCGTCTGAAGTCGCTGGGTCCATTCCTTGGTCGGTTCCTTCTGTCATGCAGGTGAAAGAGGACCCAAAAGCGACTTAACAGAAACAGAGTTTATTTAAGTCCAAACAGGGAATAACAGAAATCCTCTAGACTGTAGAGGGGAAATAACTGGAGAAGCGGCCACAGACTGCAGGTCGCCGGGTAGGCGCAGGCCGTAGTCGACAGAGACACCTGCTCACACGCAGCATCTGATGAAGGCAAAAAACACGACAGGACAGGGCGATACACAATCACAGCAAAAACACGACAGGACAGGGCGAAACGCAATCACAGCATGGTGAATACAATACAAGGAACCGACGGGACAGGAACGGAACACAAAGGAATAAATAGGGACTCTAATCAGGGGAAAGGATCGGGAACAGGTGTGGGAAGACTAAATGATGATTAGGGGAATAGGAACAGCTGGGAGCAGGAACGGAACGATAGAGAGAAGAGAGAGCGAGAGAGTGAGAGAGGGAGGAGAGAGAGGGATAGAAGGAGGGAAAGAACCAAATAAGACCAGCAGAGGGAAACGAATAGCATGGGGAGCACAGGGACAAGACATGATAATAAATGACAAACATGACACAGAATGTATTCAAACTCTTTGACATTTTCCACATTTTGTTGTGTTACAAGGTGGGATTTAAATTAATTTAATTGTCATTATTTGTCAACGATCTACACAAAATATTCTGTTTTGTCAAAGTGTATGGTAAAATACAACCATTTTCAGGTCTTGCCATAGATTTTCATGCAGATTTAAGTCAAAACTGTAACTCGGCCACTCAGGAACATTCACAGTTTTATTGGTAAGCAACTCCAGTGTATATTTGGCCTTACGCTTTAGGTTATTGTCCTGCTGAAAGGTGAATTCATCTCCCAGTGTCTGGTGGAAATCAGACTGAACCAGGTTTTCTTCTAGGATTTGGCCTGTGCTTAGCTCCATTCTGTTTATTTTTTATCCTGGCATACTCGCATTACAAGCATATCCATAACATGATGCAGCCACCACTATGTTGTGGTACTCAGTAATGTGTTGTATTGGATTTGCCCCAAACATAACACTTTGTAGTCAGGACAAAAGTGAATTGCTTTGCCACATGTTTTACATGTGGAATATTTGTGTTCTTTACAGGCTTCCTTCATTTCACTCTGTCAATTAGGTCAGGATTGTTGAGTAACTACAATGTTGTTGATCCAACCTCAGTTTTCTCCTATCACAGCCAGAGTTGAATACTCTGTAACTGTTTTAAAGTCACCATTGGCCTCACGCTGGAATCCCTGAGCGGTTTCCTTCTTCTCCGCCAACTGAGTTGGGAAGGACCCCTGTATCTTTGTGGCGACTGGGTTTATTGATCTAAAGTGTAATTAATGACTTCACCGTGCTCAAAAAGGGATATTCAATGTCTGCTTGTTGTGCAGCTAGCAAAAGTGCCCTTCTTCGAGAGGCATTGGAAAACTCCCTGGTCTTTGTGGTTGAATCGGTGTTTGAAATCCACTACTCGACTGAAGTACCTTACAGATAGTTGTATGTGTGGGGTACAGACATGGGCTAGTCGTTCAACAATCACGTTAAACACTATTATTACACACAGAGTGATTCCATGCAACTTATTATGTGACTATTTTAGGCTTGCCAAAACAAAGGGGATGAGTACTTCTTAACTCTAGACATAACAGCTTTTCATTTTGAATTCATTTGTACAAATAACTCCACTTTGACATTATTGGGTATTGTGTGTAGTAGGCCAGTGACCCAAAAAATATTAATTTAATTTAATTTTAAATTCAGTACTGACTGAACATGTATGCCATTCTGCGGCAGTACCCTTGTCTCAGAATTGGGTTTAAACAATTGTCGCCATGTTACAATTCTATGTATTTTAAATAGGCCACTACGGTGTGACATTAAAGTGTTTTCTTCTTAGAGATCCCTATCTTCTCCATATCTGGCTTTTTGGTGTTTCTTTTCTCCGTATGCTTATCTTCTGACGATGGAGGACACGACAGCTCGGTGTGCAGCACTTGAGATTTCTCGGGCATCGCAAATGGCACCGTATTCCCTACATAGAACACTACTTTTTGTCAGGGCCACTCAAAAGTAGTGCTCTGTGTTGGGAATAGAGTCCCATTTGGGACGCATCCCCTATCGATGGAAACGGGGGCTAATGAATAAATCAGCTCTGCTGAGAAAAATAAATAGACTTTGATGCACAAATCAAAGGTTGCAATTCAATATCAAGTATGAGAATCAGTGTGTGTAGAATTTGCCCTTGGCGGCCGGCGAGAGCGTTGGTATCTTCCATGACTTATCGCAATCGTAGCGGTAGGAAGAGCCACCCATTAAACTTGACCCAGCTTTGCATGGTGCAAGCGCCAATCCATCAACAATGGATGATGACATCGCCCTCCTCTTTACCTAATCACGTGCCACCCTGGTGCGTCTCCGCACACTCATACACACACCCCGCCGTGACTACACTCCTGCCCTACTTTACACAGCTGCGTGAAGAATTGACTTCTCCTTTTCTCTCGTGCCCTCTTCTCTCCCGCATGTCGGGAAAAATTGATTGAAGCGAAAGCACCACGGGAGGCTGAATGTTTGGACTTTGAAGATTGTGTGCCGCCGTGGCGTGCGCGCAGAAAGCTACACTTGGAGAAACCCTGTCTTATTTTCCCCAGATGAGGGAAAGAGCAGAGAGAAGGAGGAAATAATGCTGTATGTTTCCCTGGTATCATTTGAGTCCCCAAGGTTCTTGTGTTCTTATTTTTAACTAGGAAAGTCAGTTAGGAACAATTTTCAACGATGGCCTTGTTCAGGGGCAGAATGAGAGATTTTTACTTTGTCAGCTCGGGATTTGATCTTCCAATCTTTTGGTTACTAGTTCTACACTCTAACCACGAGGCTACCTGTCGCCCCAGGCTACCTGCTGCGTGACTTCACAGCGTTCGCTCAATTTATATTTCATCAAATTGGAAATCAAAACAACTATTTACTCCTCGCAGATATGGTCTGTGAGCATGCATTTACTACAGTACATCATAGAATATTCAAAAATAGACCTGGTTTCAAATACTATTTGAAATCTTAGTTTTTTTTATTTAGCTAGATGGGCATGGTTTGTGTTTCTGCTTTTATTCTACTGGTCCCATTACACCAGGCAAGTACAATCACGCCACATTCAACCGTATTTGATCCAAGGTCTGTGTAAAATACATCTATGCCACTTTGCCCATAACACTCCTTTCGCTAAAGGAGCTAATGGTTGACTGAAAATGGCACACCCACTAGCATTACGAGATCCCACTGACTTTCGCTGTAATACCTTCTTAAGTTTTTAGCTGTAGTCAGCCCGGCTCCATTGAGCCCTTCTAGCCTGCTCTAATCTCTTTCTCATTCTGATTTCTCCATTGACCCCTCCAGACTAAGCCTCTCAGTGATGACTTCAGGCCAGTGGCCACTGCCTCCCCTAGAGCTCAAACACTGCTGGGCTTGTAGAGTATGTGGTGTGGCATCCATGTTAGGATTTCCCTCAGTTGTCAGACGGATCTCACGTTATTGTCAAAACTCCGTCAGTTGTCAGTTTTCAGACAAAAGTCCCTCTCGGTCTTGGCAGTCAAGTGTTGTCTGAGGACTGAGTACGGAAGGACTTCAGAATACGGATGCTGTAATATTAGGATTGGGAGTTATACTGGTCGGGTAATCTGATGCTACAGTAGATCTTCGATTTAATAATAGGTATCATTTCTACCGTTTCGTTTTCTGACTAGGTTCTTCCAATGATGACCTGGCGACATGGTCAGGGAAATCAGTGATCGTAAGTAGCCTACTACAGTAGTGTAGCCTGTAAACCCTGAGGGAATCCCGAGGACATGGAGAGTATGATACCACACCACCACAGTGATAACGAACCTGGTCTGTAGTAGATGATAATTGATTGCCTGCCAGCATCGACCGGAGCTCGAATTAAATACGTCCAGGGGCCTCAGATCTTTAATAGTGTGTATGTGTTTTTGGTTTTGCTATCGTTGTGGGGACCAGAACCCCTCACATCGAAGGGACATTAGTGGAGAGGGTAGTAAGTTTTATGTTCCTCGGCATACACATCACAGACAAACTGAATTGGTCCACCCACACAGACAGCGTTGTGAAGAAGGCGCAGCAGTGCCTCTTCAACCTCAGGAGGCTGAAGAAATTTGGCTTGTTACCAAAAGCACTCACAAACTTCTACAGATGCACAATCGAGAGCATCCTGTCGGGCTGTATCACCCCATGGTACGGCAACTGCTCCGCCCACAACCGTAAGGCTCTGCAGAGGGTAGTGAGGTCTGCACAACGCATCACCGGGGGCAAACTACCTGCCCTCCAGGACACCTACACCACCCGATGTCACAGGAAGGCCATAAAGATCATCAAGGACAACAACCACCCGAGCCACTGCCTGTTCACCCCGCTATCATCCAGAAGGCGAGGTCAGTACAGGTGCATCAAAGCAGGGACCGAGAGACTGAAAAACAGCTTCTATATCAAGGCCATCAGACTTTTAAACAGCCACCACTAACATTGAGTGGCTGCTGCCAACATACTGACTCAACTCCATCCACTTTAATAATGGAAATTACATTTACATTTACATTTAAGTCATTTAGCAGACGCTCTTATCCAGAGCGACTTACAAATTGGTGCATTCACCTTATGACATCCAGTGGAACAGTCACTTTACAATAGTGCATCTAAATCTTAAAGGGGGGTGAGAGGGAATACTTATCCTATCCTAGGTATTCCTTAAAGAGGTGGGGTTTCAGGTGTCTCCGGAAGGTGGTGATTGACTCCGCTGTCCTGGCGTCGTGAGGGAGTTTGTTCCACCATTGGGGGGCCAGAGCAGCGAACAGTTTTGACTGGGCTGAGCGGGAGCTGTACTTCCTCAGTGGTAGGGAGGCGAGCAGGCCAGAGGTGGATGAACGCAGTGCCCTTGTTTGGGTGTAGGGCCTGATCAGAGCCTGGAGGTACTGAGGTGCCGTTCCCCTCACAGCTCCGTAGGCAAGCACCATGGTCTTGTAGCGGATGCGAGCTTCAACTGGAAGTCAGTGGAGAGAACGGAGGAGCGGGGTGACGTGAGAGAACTTGGGAAGGTTGAACACCAGACGGGCTGCGGCGTTCTGGATGAGTTGAAGGGGTTTAATGGCACAGGCAGGGAGCCCAGCCAACAGCGAGTTGCAGTAATCCAGACGGGAGATGACAAGTGCCTGGATTAGGACCTGCGCCGCTTCCTGTGTGAGGCAGGGTCGTACTCTGCGGATGTTGTAGAGCAGGGGTGTCAAACATACGGCCCGCGGGCCGGAACCGGCCCCCAAGGAGGTTCGATCAGGCCCGCAGGATAATTTGAAAGTGGAAAAAATGCATAAAAGACATGGAATTAATATTTTTAATTCGCTGCAATTCATGGATTATCCGCTAAGGGGCGCACTCTTTCCATCAGAGTAGAAGACAAGCCGCATCACTGAGACAGACTGAAAACAGCAGACGGTATCAATGCGCCATCTGCTGCTTGTTACGACGTTGTTAATACCTTGGTCTCTACCTCTCCGCTACACCCTCATTAGCCAAAATGTCGTTATCCAAACGGAGAAAAGTAGATAAGGAGTGTAGAATTTTCAAAGAAAAATGGACCACGTCCTATTTATTTACAGAGATGCACGGAAAACCTTTGTGCTTGGTGTGTTTGCAACAAGTTTCGGTATTGAAGGAATATAATATTCGACGCCACTACGAGACTCATCACAGCGAAAAATATGACGGCTTGCAAGGACAACTGAGAAGAGATAAGATTAACGAATTGCTGGCGGGTCTGAGGAAACAGCAGTCAACTTTCATCCAGAGCCGAGAAGTCAGTGAAGCAGCGGTAAAAGCCAGCTACCTAATTGCTAGCGAAATAGCATTAGCATCGAAGCCGTATTCCGACGGTGACTTTGTTAAACGATGCATGATGAAGGCGGCTGAACTTGTATGTCCCGAGAAGCGACAAGCTTTTGCCAATATTAGCCTGACGAGGAATACTATAGCAGAGAGGATTTCGGAACTATCGGCAGATTTAGACAGTCAATTGAAACAGAGAGTCAAGTCATTTATTGCATTTTCCGTGGCAATTGACGAGAGCACTGACATCACAGACGTGGCCCAACTGGCCATATTTATTCGAGGAGTTGATGAGACATTGACTGTTACTGAAGAGTTTCTTAAGTTGGTGCCAATGATGGACACCACAACAGCCGAGGACATTTTCGGCTCTGTCGTTGCTGCATTGGACAGAGTTGGAGTGGACTGGTCCCGCTGTCAGCCTGGCTATAGACGGCGCGCCATCCATGGTCGGAAAGAAAGCAGGTGTTGCGACAAAGTTCAAAGACAAAGTACAAGCCCTTAATGGAGGAGATCGTTTCTGGACATTTCACTGTATTTTGCACCAGGAGGCATTGTGTTGCAAGTCGCTGAAAATGGACCACGTCATGGAGGTGGTTGTTCGCACTGTAAATTTCATCCGGTCCAGAGGTCTGAACCATCGTCAGTTTGACAAACTTCTCAGCGACAGCAACATTACCCACAGCCTGCCATACCACACTGAAGTGAGATGGTTAAGCCGAGGCGCTGTGCTGAGGCATTTCTTTGATCTACGAGAGGAAATCGGACAGTTCATGGAGAAAAAGGAAAACCGGTGTTGGAATTACAATCTCAGGAATGGCTACGGGACCTTGCATTCTTGGTTGATATTACTGAACACTTGAACAATCTGAACAAAATGTTGCAAGGCCGCAAAAAGTTGTCACACAGTTTTCTGACAACATACATGCATTTAAGTTGAAGCTGACTTTGTGGGAGATGCAACTGGCAAATGGCAACCCTGCTCATTTCCCCTGTCTGAGAGATGTGTGTGTGACCAGACCTGATGCGGACATGAAACGGTACAAAGACAAAATTGCAGGACTACTGCGGGAGTTTGAGAAACGTTTTCAGGTATTTGGTGAACTTGAGACAGAATTTTCAGTTTTTCGCTCACCTTTCACAGTTAAAGCTTCTGATCTGCCGGTCGAAATTCAGCTAGAGATAATTGATTTGCAGTGTGATGCAGATTTGAAGGGCAAATTTGCCTCTGTAGGTCTGGACAGATTTTATCAGTATCTACTAACAGGGTACCCCAAATTAACAGCCCTGGCTGCTAAAAGTTTGTGCATGTTTGGGACAACCTACCTTTGTGAACAAATTTTCTCAGTGATGAATATCAATAAAACAAAAATGCGTTCAAGGCTCACAAACAAGCACTTAAATGACATTCTGAAAGTGACAGCTAGTCAGGACATGACACCTGGTGTTGATGCACTTGTACAGGCCAAAAGATGCCAAGTTTCAGGTACAAATACAAGTCCAGACTAGACTAACACCTTTAAAATGCTGCCTTAGATTCTGTTTGCATTGAAAGAATACAGCTCTGTGAAGATGAATCCTTACTGTGGTGATTTAAAAAATGTGCACTTTAATGTTAGTCAGCAGCTTCAAAACAAAAGTTGTGTGATGGAATTCTACTGTTCATACAACTCCATAAATTTTCAGTATGTATTGTATGTGTATGTATGTTTCATGTATGAAGTTTACAGATTTACAGGACAGGCGAACACTTTCTTCATTACACATTTAAAATCACTCTCCTTAGTTTGTAAGGTGTACGCAGGGATTACATTTAGATTTTATATGCGTATGTGTAAGTGGTTTAAAAATTCCTTTCTTTAAAAGTCTCATTTAATCTTAAAGTGCATTACTATATTTTTCAGTACCAATTAAAGTTTTGTGCCTTTGTACAATCAGTGGGATCAGTTGCAATGCATATTTGTGAATGATAAAAGTAAATTGCACATTTGTCTAAGGAAATATGAGGTGTTTCATGAAATGTTTTGTAAAAGGATAGTTCATTAAATTTCAATATTTTCCTAATGTTCTTGTGCTTCTTTACACCAAAACAAAGGAAAGACATGATATTTTGGTTATTTATAGCAGAGTATGGTATAATTTTAATGGTCCGGCCCACTTGACATCTCCCTAGGCCGTATGTGGCCCACGATGCGAAATGAGTTTGACACCCCTGTTGTAGAGCATGAAACTACAGGAACGGGCCACCGCCTTGATGTTGGTTGAGAACGACAGGGTGTTGTCCAGGATCACACCAAGGTTCTTAGCGCTCTGGGAGGAGGACACAATGGAGTTGTCAACCGTGATGGCGAGATCATGGAACGGGCAGTCCTTCCCCGGGAGGAAGAGCAGCTCCGTCTTGCCGAGGTTCAGCTTGAGGTGGTGATCCGTCATCCACACTGATATGTCTGCCAGACATGCAGAGATGTGATTCGCCACCTGGTCGTCAGAAGGGGGAAAGGAGAAGATTAGTTGTGTGTCGTCTGCATAGCAATGATAGGAGAGACCATGTGAGGTTATGACAGAGCCAAGTGACTTGGTGTATAGCGAGAATAGGAGAGGGCCTAGAACAGAGCCCTGGGGGACCCCAGTGTTGAGAGCGCGTGGTGAGGAGACAGATTCTCGCCACGCCACCTGGTAGGTGCGACCTGTCAGGTAGGACGCAATCCAAGCGTGGGCCGCGCCGGAGATGCCCAACTCGGAGAGGGTGGAGAGGAGGATCTGATGGTTCACAGTATCGAAGGCAGCCGATAGATCTAGAAGGATGAGAGCAGAGGAGAGAGAGTTAGCTTTAGCAGTGCGGAGCGCCTCCGTGATACAGAGGAGAGCAGTCTCAGTTGAATGACTAGTCTTGAAACCTGACTGATTTGGATCAAGAAGGTCATTCAGAGAGAGATAGCGGGAGAGCTGGCCAAGGACGGCACGTTCAAGAGTTTTGGAGAGAAAAGAAAGAAGGGATACTGGTCTGTAATTGTTGACATCGGAGGGATCGAGTGTAGGTTTTTTCAGAAGGGGTGCAACTCTCGCTCTCTTGAAGACGGAAGGGACGTAGCCAGCGGTCAGGGATGAGTTGATGAGCGAGGTGAGGTAAGGGAGAAGGTCTCCGGAAATGGTCTGGAGAAGAGGGGAGGGGATAGGGTCAAGCGGGCAGGTTGTTGGGCGGCCGGCCGTCACAAGACGCAAGATTTCATCTGGAGAGAGAGGGGAGAAAGAGGTCAGAGCACAGGGTAGGGCAGTGTGAGCAGAACCAGCGGTATCGTTTGACTTAGCAAACGAGGATCGGATGTCGTCGACCTTCTTTTCAAAATGGTTGACGAAGTCGTCTGCAGAGAGGGAGGAGGGGGGAGGAGGATTCAGGAGGGAGGAGAAGGTGGCAAAGAGCTTCCTAGGGTTAGAGGCAGATGCTTGGAATTTAGCGTGGTAGAAAGTGGCTTTAGCAGCAGAGACAGAGGAGGAAAATGTAGAGAGGAGGGAGTGAAAGGATGCCAGGTCCGCAGGGAGGTGAGTTTTCCTCCATTTCCGCTCGGCTGCCCGGAGCCCTATTCTGTGAGCTCGCAATGAGTCATCGAGCCACGGAGCGGGAGGGGAGGACCGAGCCGGCCTGGAGGATAGGGGACATAGAGAGTCAAAGGATGCAGAGAGGGTGGAGAGGAGGGTTGAGGAGGCAGAATCAGGAGATAGGTTGGAGAAGTTTTGAGCGGAGGGAAGAGATGATAGGATGGAAGAGGAGAGAGTAGCGGGGGAGAGAGAGCGAAGGTTGGGACGGCGCGATACCATCCGAGTAGGGGCAGTGTGGGAGGTGTTGGATGAGAGCGAGAGGGAAAAGGATACAAGGTAGTGGTCGGAGACTTGGAGGGGAGTTGCAATGAGGTTAGTGGAAGAACAGCATCTAGTAAAGATGAGGTCGAGCGTATTGCCTGCCTTGTGAGTAGAGGGGGAAGGTGAGAGGGTGAGGTCAAAAGAGGAGAGGAGTGGAAAGAAGGAGGCAGAGAGGAATGAGTCAAAGGTAGACGTGGGGAGGTTAAAGTCGCCCAGAACTGTGAGAGGTGAGCCGTCCTCGGGAAAGGAGCTTATCAAGGCATCAAGCTCATTGATGAACTCTCCGAGGGAACCTGGAGGGCGATAAATGATAAGGATGTTAAGCTTGAAAGGGCTGGTAACTGTGACAGCATGGAATTCAAAGGAGGCGATAGACAGATGGGTAAGGGGAGAAAGAGAGAATGACCACTTGGGAGAGATGAGGATCCCGGTGCCACCACCCCGCTGACCAGAAGCTCTCGGGGTGTGCGAGAACACGTGGGCGGACGAAGAGAGAGCAGTAGGAGTAGCAGTGTTGTCTGTGGTGATCCATGTTTCCGTTAGTGCCAAGAAGTCGAGGGACTGGAGGGAGACATAGGCTGAGATGAACTCTGCCTTGTTGACCGCAGATCGGCAGTTCCAGAGGCTACCGGAGACCTGGAACTCCACGTGGGTCGTGCGCGCTGGGCCCACCAGATTAGGGTGGCCGCGGCCACGCGGTGTGGAGCGTTTGTATGGTCTGTGCAGAGAGGAGAGAACAGGGATAAACAGACACATAGTTGACAGGCTACAGAAGAGGCTACGCTAATGCAAAGGAGATTGGAATGACAAGTGGACTACACGTCTCGAATGTTCAGAAAGTTAAGCTACGTAGCAAGAATCTTATTGACTAAAATGATTAAAATGATACAGTACTGCTGAAGTAGGCTAGCTGGCAGTGGGTGCGTTGTTGACACTACACTAATCAAGTCGTTCCGTTGAGTGTAATAGTTTCTGCAGTGCTGCTATTCGGGGGCTAGCTGGCTAGCTAGTAGTGTTGTTTACGTTACGTTGCGTTAAAACATTTACATTTTACATTTAAGTCATTTAGCAGACGCTCTTATCCAGAGCGACTTACAAATTGGTGCATTCACCTTATGACATCCAGTGGGACAGTCACTTAACAATAGTGCATCTAAAACTTAGGGGGGGTGAGAGGGATTACTTATCCTATCCTAGGTATTCTTTAAAGAGGTGGGGTTTCAGGTGTCTCCGGAAGGTGGTGATTGACTCTGCTGTCCTGGCGTCGTGAGGGAGTTTGTTCCACCATTGGGGGGCCAGGGCAGCGAACAGTTTTGACTGGGCTGAGCGGGAGCTGTACTTGTAAAAGAACGACAATAGCTGGCTAGCTAACCTAGAAAATCGCTCTAGACTACACAATTATCTTTGATACAAAGACGACTATGTAGCTAGCTACGATCAAACAAATCAAACCGTTGTACTGTAATGAAATGAAATGAAAATGTGATACTACCTGTGAATGCGACCGGGTTGTTGAGTTCTATTCAGTAGACGTTGGCTAGCGTTGGCTAGCTGTTGGCTAGCTGTTGGCTAGCTAGCAGAGTCTCCTACGTTAAGGACGACAAATAGCTGACTAGCTAACCTCGGTAAATTAAGATAATCACTCTAAGACTACACACTCTAAACCTAAACAACACAATTATCTTGGAACGAAGATACGAAGACAGCAAAGACAGCTATGTAGCTAGCTAACACTACACTAATCAAGTCGTTCAGTTGAGTGTAATAGTTTTTCCAGTGCAGCTAATCAGTGGACGTTAGCTAGCTGGCTAGTGAAGACTACGTTAGGACGGCAAAATACGATAATTACGCAATTATCTTTGATACAAAGACGGCTTTGATGTTAAAAAAATGTATCACTAGCCACTTTAAACAATGCCACTTAATATAATGTTTACATACCCTAAAATTACCCATCTCATATGTATATGTATATACTGTACTCTATATCATCTACTGCATCTTTATGTAATACATGTATCACTAGCCACTTTAAACTATGCCACTTTGTTTACCTACCCTACATTACTCATCTCATGTATATACTGTACATCCAAGCTGTGATGTTGGCCAGGCACGCAGAGATGCGTGTCACCACCTGGGTGTCAGAAGGGGGGAAGGAGAAAGGTAGTTGATTGTCATCTGTATATCAATGATAGAAGAGACCATGAGGACATGACGGAGCCGGGGGCCTAGAACCGAGCCCTGGGGAACACCAGTAGTGTGAGCATGTGGTGTAGACATAGATCCTTTCCACGTCACCTGGTCAGAGCGGCCTGCCAGGTAGGATGCAATCCAAGAGTGTGCAGAGCCTGAGACGCCCAGCCCTGAGAGGGTGGAGAGGAGGATCTGATAGAGCCTGAGATGCCCAGCCCTGAGAGGCGTCTCAGGCTCTATCAGATCCTCCTCTCCACCCCAGCCCTGAGAGGGTGGAGAGGAGGATCTGATAGAGCCTGAGACGCCCAGCCCTGAGAGGGTGGAGAGGAGGATCTGATGGTTCAAGGTGTCGAAGAAAGCGGATAGATCTAGGAGGACAGAGTAGAGTCAGCTTTGGACGTGTGGAGATCCTCCCTGGCACAGAGGAGAGTGGTCTCAGTTGAGGGATCCATCTTGAAGCGTGACTGGTTAGGGTCAAGAAGATTGTTCTGTTTCGGAAAGATACAGGACTAAACTGTGATAGATTCAAAATGCAAGTAATGTCTATCTTATAAGTCTGTCTTTTACATGGACATGTGTAGGTGGTCCTTCTGTAGCTCAGTTGGTAGAGCATGGCGCTTGTAACGCCAGGGTAGTGGGTTCGATCCCCGGGACCACCCATACGTAGAATGTATGCACACATGACTGTAAGTCGCTTTGGATAAAAGCGTCTGCTAAATGGCATATATTATTATTATTATATACATAGACACTAGACACAAGCAGCATACACACGGGGTTAGTAAGCATAGATATTTGTAATAGTATAAAAATAAGCTTGTTTTGTTTTGCTTGAGTTTCATGCTTTACCGACAATGGCCCCAAAATACAAGTCAATAATTGACAAGAGTACGTGGACCGGCTATGGTTTAATCCTGCTTAGAGAGAACTTCAATAGTACGGACACAAACATACACATTCCAACAACCTTGCCCTCCATGACAGAGTCTGGGGCCTTGAGACCCTAGAGACAGTTGTGCTCCCTCTTGGAAGCCATCCCAATCCTAGCAAAGCTCTCTGCACTTCATCCAGTCAGCTTAAAAAAGTAAATTGCATCAAGGAGTTTCGCTAATTGAGTCATCCACATGTTAAATAATGCATTAAGTCGAATCCTGCCCTCCGTCCGTCTCTTTCTTTCTCTCTCCCTCACTCACTCTCTCTCTCTCACACACATTACATAACATTAAGCAGGCAGCAGTCCCCTAAAGAGAAAGTTGAGCTCCTCTGTCCAGTCAACTGTAGCAAGGTAAATGCGCTGCCCTGTACTCACACACGCAGGCTCTGAGGTCCTCTCACGAGCAAGGAACACGGCTGTCGCATGGGATCTCTGGGTAGTAGAGTAGGGGAGTGTGTATGACATGGTGATGAGCAATTAACCAAAATGTCAGTAATTTTTGTGGGTCTAAACTAATTGACTACATTTTGTTTGTTTTATTCTGTGAGTGTAACGTTCTTCGTCGGGCGAAAGAGAGGAGGACCAAAATGCAGCGTGATGATTATCCATTTTAATAGAATACTTTAACAACGAACAAAAACAATAAACCGACAAAATGAACAAAGACGAAACAGTCCCATAACTGGAACACAAAACCAGGAACACTGGAAACAGGAACAATCACCCACACCCCACAATACAAAACAGGCTACCTAAATATGGTTCCCAATCAGAGACAACGACTAACACCTGCCTCTGATTGAGAACCATATCAGGCCAAACACATTGAAACAGACAAACTAGGCATACAACATAGAATGCCCACTCATATCACACCCTGACCAAACAAAACATAGAAACAAACAATGCAAACTATGGTCAGTGTGACAGTGAGCCAATTAACAGGCCAATATTCTACATAGTTTTGCACATCTTGATATATTATCTTGCACTTCACGAAATATCGCCAATGTCAAATATCATGATTTTAGATTTAATCATACTGTTTATCGTCCCAATACTAAAGGCGACTGAACAGAAAATCACCTTGTCTTTGAGGGTATAAAAAAATTGTGGATTCGGCTATTTCAGCCACACCTGTTCCTGAAAGGTGTATAAAATCAAGTGCACAGCCATGCAATCTCCATAGACAAACATTGGCAGTAGAATGGCCTTACTGAAGAGCTCAATTTTTTATTTTTTTATTTCACCTTTATTTAACCAGGTAGGCAAGTTGAGAACAAGTTCTCATTTACAATTGCGACCTGGCCAAGATAAAGCAAATCAGTTCGACAGATACAACGACACAGAGTTACACATGGAGTAAAACAAACATACAGTCAATAATACAGTATAAACAAGTCTATATACAATGTGAGCAAATGAGGTGAGAAGGGAGGTAAAGGCAAAAAAGGCCATGGTGGCAAAGTAAATACAATATAGCAAGTAAAACACTGGAATGGTAGTTTTGCAATGGAAGAATGTGCAAAGTAGTCATAAAAATAATGGGGTGCAAAGGAGCAAAATAAATAAATAAATTAAATACAGTTGGGAAAGAGGTAGTTGTGAGGGAGATAAGTGTTTCCAGTTTCAGAGATTTTTGCAGTTCGTTCCAGTCACTGGCAGCAGAGAACTGGAAGGAGAGGCGGCCAAAGAAAGAATTGGTTTTGGGGGTGACCAGAGAGATAAACCTGCTGGAGCGTGTGCTACAGGTGGGAGATGCTATGGTGACCAGCGAGCTGAGATAAGGGGGGACTTTACCTAGCAGGGTCTTGTAGATGACATGGAGCCAGTGGGTTTGGCGACGAGTATGAAGCGAGGGCCAGCCAACGAGAGCGTACAGGTCGCAATGGTGGGTAGTATATGGGGCTTTGGTGACAAAACGGATTGCACTGTGATAGACTGCATCCAATTTGTTGAGTAGGGTATTGGAGGCTATTTTGTAAATGACATCGCCAAAGTCGAGGATTGGTAGGATGGTCAGTTTTACAAGGGTATGTTTGGCAGCATGAGTGAAGGATCCTTTGTTGCGAAATAGGAAGCCAATTCTAGATTTAACTTTGGATTGGAGATGTTTGATATGGGTCTGGAAGGAGAGTTTACAGTCTAACCAGACACCTAAGTATTTGTAGTTGTCCACGTATTCTAAGTCAGAGCCGTCCAGAGTAGTGATGTTGGACAGGCGGGTAGGTGCAATGACTTTCAATGTGGCACCATCATAGGATGCCACCTTTCCAACAAGTCGCCTTTGTCAAATTTCTGTCCTGCTAGTGCTGCCCCGGTCAACTGTAAGTGCTGTTATTGTGAAGTGGAAACATCTAGGAGCAACAACGGCTCAGCCACAAGGTGGTAGGCCACACAATCTCATAGAACGAGACCACAGAGTGCTGATGCGCGTAGTGCATAAAAACCGTCTGTCCTCAGTTGAAACTAACGAGTTCCAAACTGTCTCTGGAAGCAATGTCAGCACAAGAACTGTTCTTCGGGAGATTCAGGAAATGGGTTTCCATGGCCGAGGAGCTGCACACAAGCCTAAGATCACCATGCGCTATGCCAAGCATCGGCTGGAGTTGTAAGGACAGATACTAGGAGATGAGAAGCAAGTACAGGGAGTGAATATTTAATGAGTAAACAGACAGGAAACAAAACATGAACAGCGTCTGGACAAGGGACACATAACGACGTTAATGCTGATTCGGGAAAGAGTCACCATTAACGTGATGTGATGGAGTCCAGGTGAGTCCAATGAAGCGCTGATGTGTAATGATAAGCACCCTATCCATCATACTCCTGGTAGCAAGTTGTACATGTGGTCAAAATAATACTGACATCACTGTGGAAAAAAATCCCTCCACTCTTTCCTCTCTTCCTCTACTGTATTCTATATCCTTTCTCTATCTCTCTCTCTCTCTCTCTCTCTCTCTCCCACCTGTATTATCTCTCTCCCAACCTCAAGAGCCAGAGAGGGGGAGCGGCAGCAGACGTAACAGGAGTGGGGGGGTGTAAAGCTCGCCACCATTGAACTCTGGAGCAGTGGAAATGCGCTCTGGAGTGATGAATCACGCTTCACCATCTGGCAGTCTAACGGACTAATCTGGGTTTGACGAAGTAATCTGGGCTACCTGCCCCAATGATTAGTGCCAACTGTAATGTTTGGTGGAGGTGGAATAATGGTCTGGGGCTGTTTTTATGGTTTGACCTAGGCCCCTTAATTCCAGTGAAGGGAAATCTTAATGCTAAAGCATACAATGACATTCTCGACGATTCTGTGTTTCCAACTTTGTGGCAACAGTTTGAGGAAGGCCCTGTTTCAGTATTACAATGCCCCCGTGCACAAAGCGAGGTCCATACAGTAATAGTTTGTCGAGATCTGTGTTGAAGAACTTGACTGGCCTGCACAGAGCCCTGACCTCAACCCCATCAAACACCTTTGCGATGAATTGGAAGGCCGACTGCGTGCCAGGCCTAATCACCCAAGATCAGTGCCCGGACCTCACTAATGCTCTTGTGGCTGAATGGACAGCCAACACAGCTTTCGCTGCTATGCAGTGTCTTAGACCGTTGCGCCACTCAGGCGCTGTACAATGTGACTGGTTGGGAGTGGCCTACAGTACTAAATAAAGTGAGAGCAAAATAATCCTAGCAAAATAAAAGAATAACAATGTTAGTGTAACAACAGTTTTAGTAAGTAATACTGAAGTCGTGCACAATTATCAGTTTCTATTTAGGTTTATGTCGCCCATTCATTGTCAGTTAGAGACACAGTAGCGCCTTGGGACCCAAAAGCATAATCAAGGCTCTAACTCCCCCTTGCGCTGGTCTGGAGCAATGAAGCGGTGATGCAGGGTACCGTACTAAACCACAAATGACTTCTAAGTCCCGTGGCATAAGCTCGCAACTTTGAAAGGAGGAACCATTGTAGTATGCTTTTTTATCTCAACAATCTTGTCTAGCATTGTCCCTGATCATATCTAGGAGTTAGTTTAGCCAATTTATCTGACTTCGTGTTACATAAATTGGAAAGTTCTAGTAACTTAATATTCCCTATTAATTCCAATTCCTGCTTATTCCGTCTTGAACCAGGAATTTATCAACCAGGATTTCTGTAAAACCCGGGGATTTATTTGTTGCAACCCTACAGTACACAGTCAAATAGTCTCCCAATCCCTGACAACAGCAGTGATTTGGGTCTGGGATTAATGACGGACTCTCTTGGTAACTTAAAAAATGGAAAATAAATGGTTCCAGGGAAGTTTCTCTCAAGAAAATTCTCCCAACAAATCACGAAGCTGAAAAAACCCCTCTATCTCTCTCCTCTATCTCTCTCCTCTATCTCTCACTCCATCCATCATACTCCTGGTAGCAAGTTGTACGTGTGGTCATAATAATACTGACATCACTGTGGAAAAAAATCCTTCCACTCTTTCCTCTCTTCCTCTACTGTATTCTATATCCTTTCTCTGTCTCTCTCTCTCTCCCCCTGTATTATCTCTCTCCCATCTCGTCTATTATCTCTCTTTTTCTCTCTCCTCAATCTCCCCCTTCATTCTCATCCTCCTCTCCCCAGCGTCCACTTCTCCCTCTCCATTATCACACTGTTTTGCTGTGTAAATGTGTCTGTGGCATTAGTCGAAAGGTCATCTGCTGAGTCGTTCCCCGGTGAAGGGCTGGCCTCTCTAAACCGCCTGAGATGTGGGCTGTGTCCCATATGGCTGGGCTGTGTCCTATTCCCTATAGAGTGTACTACTTTTGACCAGAGCCCCATGCACTACCAAGAAACTAGGCTGCCATTCAGGATGTAACTTGACCTTCCTGTAGAGAAGGCCTATGGAGGACTCGATGGGTAGCACTTTGCTCTATGGTCCTTGGGGAGTTAGTATTTCCATGAGTAATAGTGTGACAATTGTGCTTAGGATTCTAGTATCTATGAATGCCATCTGTTACAAACGTCGCTTAACCTCGTGACATGGATTGATGTGCGTAGGGGTAAGGTGGATGGATGGAGGCAGCCGTCTACCCCCCCCCCATCACTGTGGCTCCTCGTCCAATCAGAAATAGAGAACCGGGTCACACCACAGACACGCCCTTCACGTTTGGCTGGGGATGATGTCACATTCCGATTGGATCATGATCCTTCAAAGTCAAGAACATGTACAGGTATTAAAGTTACTCTGAGCCCATAGGCAAAAGCCAAGGGAAGTCTGTCAGAAGTCTTTAAATGTTTTTACCACAGGCCCCAACTGAAATTATGTCTCTACCGATGTAGCAGGAAATGCTAATGTATTTCACTAATGGGCCTCCCCATGTGTAATATGCATGTTTATCGAGTCTCCTTAATAATTTAACTGCAAATTAGTTGATAAGTGGGGCTAGGTTGCGCATGATGTGTCTGTGTGTACTGATTCAGTGTGTGCGCGCACGCACGTACATGTGTGTATTTGTACTGATAAGACACGGCAAATTCAAATGGAACGCTGTGGTTTAATATCGATGAAGATTAGATGAAGCCTGCAGCTCAGCCGAATCCCAAAATATGATTTGATTTTCCTGTTTCTATCAGTGGTGCAGTGGGTGTAGTTTAATGTGTGATAATCCTCATCTGTGGCCTTAGCTAAATTAATTCATTAAGCAGTGTGTGTGTGTGTGTGTGTGTGTGTGTGGGTGTGTGTGTGTGTGTGTGTGTGTAATGGAACACACATGGTGATTTGCACATATGGGTATAATATACAGGATGATCATGGTGTTCTGTTCCCACATTCCGCGAGAGGAGGTTCATTTACAGCAGTCAGCTTGATAATAAGCGGTTATTAGAATGAAAAAATAAGTCTCTCTTTGATTCTCTCTTCTTTAGCTACTGGTATGGCCTGGTAAGCCTACTCTGAAAAAGCAAGTCATGTACTGTAATGATTCTCAGTCAATAAATGCGTGAGAAAATAACAGCACTCGCACAAACTGAATTGGCTTGTTGCAGGTGCGTGGGAATAATCCAATGAAATCTTTGAGGAATGAAAAACCTGCACACTGCTCTTGCCAGTATCACTGAGATTGTCATGATAAAGTAGGCCCTTAACCAGACTTAACTCAATGGGAACAGATGTTATTTCAATGTTCTCTAACACTAGAACCGCTGGGCCTCGAGGGACCACTCTTCAAGCTAACCAGCAGTCATTCTGACTGACATTCTAATAGTGTAATTAATACAGTTCATCAAATCAAATCAACGTTTATTTGTCACGTGCGCCGAATACAACCTTACAGTGAAATGCTGACTAACCAATAGTGCAAAAAAGGTATTAGGGGAACAATAGGTTAGTAAAGAAATAAAAACAACAGTAAAAAGACCAGTGAAAAATAAAAGTAGCGAGGCTATAAAAGTAGCTATAAAAGTAGCGAGGCTACATACAGACACCGGTTAGTCGGGCTGATTGAGGTAGTATGTACATGTACTGTAGATATGGTTAAAGTGACTATACATATATGATGAACAGAGAGTAGCAGTAATTTAAAAGAGGGGTTGGCGGATGGTGGGTGGGTGGCGGGACACAATGCAGATAGCCCGGTTAGCCAATGTGCGGGGAGCACTGGTTGGTCGGCCCAATTGAGGTAGTATGTACATGAATGTATAGTTAAAGTGACTATGCATATATGATAAACAGAGAGTAGCAGCAGCGTAAAAGAGGGGGGGCACACAATGCAAATAGTCCAGGTAACCATTTGGTTACCTGTTCAGGAGTGTTATTGCTTGGGGATAAAAACTGTTGAGAAGCCTTTTTGTCCTAGACTTGGCACTCCAGTACCGCTTGCCATGTGATAGTAGAGAGAACAGTCTATGACTGGGGTGGATGGGGTTTTTAGGGCCTTCCTCTGAAACCGCCTGGTGTAGAGTTCCTGGATGGCAGGCAGCTTAGCCCCAGTGATGTACTAGGCCTTACGCACTACCCTCTGTAGTGCCTTGCGGTCAGAGGCCGAGCAGTTGCCATACCAGGTAGTGATGCAACCAGTCAAGATGCTCTCGATGTTGCAGCTGTAGAACCTTTTGAGGATCTCAGGACCCATGCCAAATATTTTTAGTGTCCTGAGGGGGAATAGGCTTTGTTGTGCCCTCTTCACGACTGTCTTGGTGTGTTTGGACCATTCTAGTTTGTTGGTGATGTGGACACCAAGGCTCTTGAAGATCTCAACCTGCTCCACTACAGCCCCGTCATAGGCTGTCTCGTCGTTGTCAGTGATCAGTCTACCACTGCCTACCACTGGTGTCGTCTGCGAGCAGGGCAGAGGTGGATGAACGCAGTGCCCTTGTTTGGGTGTAGGGCCTGATCAGAGCCTGGAGGTACTGAGGTGCCGTTCCCCTCACAGCTCCGTAGGCAAGCACCATGGTCTTGTAGCGGATGCGAGCTTCAACTGGAAGCCAGTGGAGAGAACGGAGGAGCGGGGTGACGTGAGAGAACTTGGGAAGGTTGAACACCAGACGGGCTGCGGCGTTCTATATTAGTGGATTGCCTTTGTTACAACTATGAAACCGAAAGAATATGTGTTGGAACACGTAAACAGCTTATTTTTTGGAAAACAATTTTTGACAAAATACCCCAACCACAAAGACGTATGGTCGGCAAAACGCAAAGTAAAAAGATGAAAACATCAGTAGCCTAAACATCACTATAAGCGCCAAGTATGCTAGATAAATAGTGAAAATCAGCACAATAGCAATAAGGGCATTATAATGAATATACAGTTGAAGTCAGAAGTTTACATGCACATCGGTTGGAGCCATTAAAACTCATTTTTCAACCACTCCACAAATGTCTTGCTAACAAACTTTAGTTTTGGCATGTCGGTTAGGACATCTACTTTGTGCATGACACAAGTCATTTTTCCAACAATTGTTTACAGACAGATTATTTCACTTATAATTCACTGTATCACAATTCCAGTGGGTCAGCAGTTTACATACACTAAATTGACTGTGCCTTTAAATAGCTTGGAAAATTCCAGAAAATTATGTCATGGCTTTAGAAGCTTCTGAATGGCTAATTGACATAATTTGAGTCAATTGGAGATGTACCTGTGGATGTATTTCAAGGCCTACCTTCACACTCAGTGCCTCTTTGCTTGACATCATGGGCAAATCAAAAGAAATCAGCCAAGACCTCAGAAAAAACATTGTAGACCTCCACAAGTCTGGTTCATCCTTGGGAACAATTTCCAAATGCCTGAAGGTACCAAGTTCACCTGTACAAACAATAGTACACAAGTATAAACACCATGGGACCACGCAGCCGTCATACCACTCAGGAAGGAGACACGCTTTTATCTCCTAGAGATGAACGTGCTTTGGTGCGAATAGTGCAAATCAATCCCAGAACAACAGCAAAGGACCTTGTGAAGATGCTGGAGGAAACAGGTGCAAAGTTTCTATATCCACAGTAAAACGAGTCCTATATTGACATAACCTGAAAGGTCGCTCAGCAAGGAAGAAGCCACTGCTCCAAAACTGCCATAAAAAAGCCAGACTACGGTTTGCAACTGCACATTGGGACAAAGATCGTACTTTTTGGAGAAATGTCCTCTGGTCTGATGAGACAAAAACAGAACTGTTTGGCCATAATGACCATTATTATGTTTGGAGGAAAAAGGGGATTGCTTGCAAGCCGAAGAACACCATCCTAACCGTGATGCATGGGGATGGCAGCATCATGTTGTGCGGTTGCTTTGCTACAGGAGAGACTTGTGCACTTCACAAAATAGATAGCATCATGAGGATGAAAATTATGTGGATATATTGAAGCAACATCTCAAGACGTCAGTACTGGAGAACTTATTTGTATTACTTTTAATGTTTTTAATGACTTTATCTTATTAACACTTTGTTCTAGCTAGCTATTTGTGTAGGTAGCTATCAAGTAAACACAATGCTTACATGTATGCATAAATAAGACCTTATAGATGCCAAGTCTTGGTCATGATATGGTTTCAGTTTTTAATTTTTTTATATATATATATTGACTTTCAATGTATGCAAAAACTGAAACCACATTGAAAGTCAATATATATAAAAATACAAAAATAAAAAACTGAATCCATATCATGTCCAAGACTTGGCATCTATAAGGTCTTATTTATGCATACATGAACATTGAAAGTCAATATATATAAAACATAAAAACAATTTAAAAAATAGTTCTTAACAGGGCGTGTTTTTTTTTACCCTTTAAGTGAAAGCTTGGTCGCAAATTGGTCTTGCAAATGGACAGTGACTCCAAGCATACTTCCAAAGTTGTGAAAAAATGGCTTAAGGACACCAAAGTCAAGGTATTGGAGTAGCCATCACAAAGCCTTGACCTCAATCCCATAGAAAATTTGTGGGCAGAACTATAAAAGTGTGTGCGAGCAAGGAGGCCTACAAACCTGACTCAGTTACACCAGCTCTGTCAGGAGGAATGGGCCAAAATTCACCCAACTTATTGTGGGAAGATTGTGGAAGGCTACCTGAAACATTTGATCCAAGTTAAACAATTTAAAGGAAATGCTACCAAATACTAATTGTGTGTATGTAAACTTCTGACCCACTGGGAATGTGATGAAAGAAATCAAAGCTGAAATAAATCATTCCCTCTACTATTATTCTGACATTTCACATTCTTAAAATAAAGTGGTGATCCTAACTGACCTAAGACAGGGAAATTTTACTTGGATTAAATGTCAGGAATGGTGAAAAACTGAGTTTAAATGTATTTGGCTAAGGTGTATGGGCACTTCCAACTTCAACTGTAAGTGTCAATATGACAGCAGTCAAAAATAGTCAATTGTTGTCAGCTCGTGCTTACATGGTCTGCGTATTCACGCAATGGCATCAGTGGCATTTCATTTAGCGGTTATCCCCTTGCCCTAACAGCTGACAGAAATCTTCGCCACTCTGACTTGCCTGACACACTTCCCACAAACATGTCGCTTGCAGGTTACACAGATGTTGTGGGTTCTGTTCTTTGTGCATCTGGCCACCTGGCACTGTCTCCTCCTTGGGAGCTGTGTGCAATTTGGCTCGAGCAAAGGCTCGCCTGGAATCTTTGCTGCTGCCTTGGCCCTCATATGTCTCTTAAATAGCCCATATGCCAGACTGGGCACGGTGTTCTCGATGCACTGCTTGAACAACATGTGTGCGTTGATAGCAGCCAAGTACACAGCGACGGGAGCCTCCTTTCACAGAGTACAGCCGTGCCATCCAAGTAGGCCAGAGTAGACTACTTGGATTGGTGGACTGATATAGGGTACATACCATTTCGAGATTATGATTAGAGTATACCAATGCAATAGAATGGCCCGCCCTGTTCTTCATTCATAATTGGTGATTACATCATTAGGCATCGTTCGCATCCCCTACTGCTCCTCTTCCCCTACTGTCGGTAGGAGGAGCAGAGCAGGCCCTACTGTCGGGAGGAGGAGCAAAGCAGGCCCTACTGTCGGGAGGAGGAGCAGAGCAGGCCCTACTGTCGGGAGGAGGACCAGAGCAGGCCCTACTGTCAGGAAGAGGAGCAGTGCAGGCCCTACTGTCGGGAGTAGGAGCAGAGCAGGCCCTACTGTCGGGAGGAGGAGCAGAGCAGGCCCTACTGTCGGGAAGAGGAGCAGAGCAGGCCCTACTGTCGGGAAGAGGAGCAGAGCAGGCCCTACTGTCGGGAAGAGGAGCAGAGCAGGCCCTACTGTCGGGAAGAGGAGCAGAGCAGGCCCTACTGTCGGGAAGAGGAGCAGAGCAGGCCCTACTGTCGGGAAGAGGAGCAGAGCAGGCCCTACTGTCGGGAAGAGGAGCAGAGCAGGCCCTACTGTCGGGAAGAGGAGCAGAGCAGGCCCTACTGTCGGGAAGAGGAGCAGAGCAGGCCCTACTGTCAGGAAGAGGAGCAGAGCAGGCCCTACTGTCGGGAAGAGGAGCAGAGCAGGCCCTACTGTCGGGAGGAGGAGCAGAGCAGGCCCTACTGTCGGGAGGAGGAGCAGAGCAGGCCCTACTGTCGGGAGGAGGCGCAGAGCAGGCCCTACTGTCGGGAGGAGGAGCAGAGCAGGCCCTACTGTCGGGAGGAGGAGCAGAGCAGGCCCTACTGTCGGGAGGAGGAGCAGAGCAGGCCCTACTGGGGGGCATGTCTTTAAAATGTCAGAGTAATAAAAAAATGACTTTGATGAGTAGTGAAACTGACTGCTTTTAGCAGTTCTCGTGTTAATGGTTGAGATACAGTTGTGAATGAACATTAATTCGATGTGGGATTAACTCAACGTTGAAGCCATGCCTTTAAATGCTTGGTTAAAGGCAAGATTTAAAAAATGCTCAATGTTATCAATGTTATCGACATTGATACAGTGCACCATTGAAATAATGTGGAAACAACGTTGAGTCAACATACGTACGGATGTACCAGTGGGCGGACACACGCACATACACACAAACACACTCACACACTGTTTAAACTCTGCGGGTGGAAATGAGTCACTAAAATCCTAAATATAATGTCTCCATTTGACGAATGACATTTTATTTGCATGCTGTATTCTCCCCCCTGTCATTTGTCACACAGAACAGAATGCTTAAGACAGCAGCCCAGAGTCGTGTTCATTAGGGATGAAACGGGAAACAATTATCCAAACCGAAGTGAAACAGGGAGGTATTTTCTGACCTTGTTCAATAAAAAAAGGCTAATTTTCAAATCAAATATTGGACCCTAAGATGGGCCCTAATGAACATAGCCCAGACCTAAATCCCCTTTAAGAATAAACCCAGGCCGACAGCAGCAGCAGGGAGAAACTCCCTGTAGCCTATATGAATATCAAAGCTCGGGCTCTCAGTGAGTTTTCTGAGATAAAGAAGTGTGTCCCAAGTGACACCCTATTATGTACTGCACTACTTTTGACAACAGCCCCTAGGGCTCTGGTTAAAAGTAGTGCACTACATAGGGAATAGGGTGTCATTTGGGACACAACCAGAGACTGTAGGAGTGATGGGATGTCTGTAATTCTCTGACTCTTGACTGTGAGAGAGCGAGAGAATAGAGAGATAGAGGTCTACCATGGAGCGGAGGTGTGTGCGCTAGGTATTTCTGTCTTGTTGTGTGCCTTATATCACGATCAGCAGTTGATTTTCTCACTCTAGCTGACCTCTAGCTGACCTCTCTCTCCATATCTCCCTCCCCTCTTCTCATCTAGACGCCAAGTCCTGCCCGAAAAGCGAATTCCAGTGCGCCAACCGCAAGTGCCTGGCACCTGTCTACGTGTGCGACGGCGATGACGACTGCGACGACGGCTCTGACGAACTAAAATGCTCCTCCCGCTACTCGCCGACGACCACCTGTGGTCCGCACGAGTTCCGCTGCAACACCTCAGAGTGCGTGCCTGTCATGTGGAGCTGTGACGGCGACCCAGACTGCCCAGACGGCTCTGACGAGTGGCCGGAGCGTTGTGGGAGTGAAGGGTCGCAATCGCGACGCAGGATGAACTGTACGATGGAGGAGTTTCGGTGCGCCAACGGGGAGTGTGTGAAGCTGGCGTGGAAATGTGACGGGGATCCGGACTGCAAGGATAAATCGGACGAGGCGGATTGTCGTAAGTCAATGGAAATGTTATTTTCTTCTCGCTTAGATACATATTAAGCATTATTACACTGCATTATTCTTAGCCTCAGGCTCTCCTATGCTCCAGCCTCAGACTTATCCCATATTCACGCGAGCATTTCTAAACCATGGGCTAACAGACAAACACAACACGCAACCAATGTGACATTCAATCTATGTAGAGTCCTGCATGGGCATTACATTTAAAGCCCAAGTCCTACACACACCCACGACCGACGTTCAAGCCCTGTCCTCGCTGCAGTAACTTCCTCCATTAGTTAGCTGCTTGTCTCTGTCTGTCTCCCGCTCCTCACTGCAGTAACTTCCTCCATTAGTTAGCTGCTTGTCTCTGTCTGTCTCCCGCTCCTCACTGCAGTAACTTCCTCCATTAGTTAGCTGCTTGTCTCTGTCTGTCTCCCGCTCCTCACTGCAGTAACTTCCTCCATTAGTTAGCTGCTTGTCTCTGTCTGTCTCCCGCTCCTCACTGCAGTAACTTCCTCCATTAGTTAGCTGCTTGTCTCTGTCTGTCTCCCGCTCCTCACTGCAGTAACTTCCCCCATTAGTTAGCTGCTTGTCTCTGTCTGTCTCCCGCTCCTCGCTGCAGTAACTTCCTCCATTAGTTAGCTGCTTGTCTCTGTCTGTCTCCCGCTCCTCACTGCAGTAACTTCCCCCATTAGTTAGCTGCTTGTCTCTGTCTGTCTACCGCTCCTCACTGCAGTATCTTCCTCCATTAGTTAGCTGCTTGTCTCTGTCTGTCTCCCGCTCCTCACTGCAGTAACTTCCTCCATTAGTTAGCTGATTGTCTCTGTCTGTCTACCGCTCCTCACTGCAGTAACTTCCTCCATTAGTTAGCTGCTTGTCTCTGTCTGTCTACCGCTCCTCACTGCAGTAACTTCCTCCATTAGTTAGCTGCTTGTCTCTGTCTGTCTCCCGCTCCTCACTGCAGTAACTTCCTCCGTTAGTTAGCTGCTTGTCTCTGTCTGTCTCCCGCTCCTCGCTGCAGTAACTTCCTCCATTAGTTAGCTGCTTGTCTCTGTCTGTCTCCCGCTCCTCACTGCAGTAACTTCCTCCATTAGTTAGCTGCTTGTCTCTGTCTGTCTCCCGCTCCTCACTGCAGTAACTTCCTCCATTAGTTAGCTGCTTGTCTCTGTCTGTCTCCCGCTCCTCACTGCAGTAACTTCCCCCATTAGTTAGCTGCTTGTCTCTGTCTGTCTACCGCTCCTCACTGCAGTATCTTCCCCCATTAGTTAGCTGCTTGTCTCTGTCTGTCTACCGCTCCTCACTGCAGTATCTTCCTCCATTAGTTAGCTGCTTGTCTCTGTCTGTCTCCCGCTCCTCACTGCAGTAACTTCCTCCATTAGTTAGCTGATTGTCTCTGTCTGTCTCCCGCTCCTCACTGCAGTAACTTCCTCCATTAGTTAGCTGCTTGTCTCTGTCTGTCTCCCGCTCCTCACTGCAGTAACTTCCTCCATTAGTTAGCTGCTTGTCTCTGTCTGTCTCCCGCTCCTCACTGCAGTAACTTCCTCCGTTAGTTAGCTGCTTGTCTCTGTCTGTCTCCGCTCCTCACTGCAGTAACTTCCTCCATTAGTTAGCTGCTTGTCTCTGTCTGTCTCCCGCTCCTCACTGCAGTAACTTCCTCCATTAGTTAGCTGCTTGTCTCTGTCTGTCTCCCGCTCCTCACTGCCCCTGCTCTGCCTGTTTGGGTAACCATAGCAACGGCTCAGTTTTGTGCTGCTCCTCAAGCTAAGTACAGTGTGAACACGCCTGTACATACACATACATGCATGCAAAAACACTACAATTCAGAGCAAAACTCATATACAGACATGTGTAACAGAACGAAATGGTACCGTAACCTCACTCCCTAACCGTAACCTCACTTTCCTCTACGCTATCGAATTGGTACCTTTTCGGTGGCACAACTGGCTAAGACATTGTCAAGCAGGCAGTCACGTGTTTACATTTTTATTTATGTATTAATTATTATTATTATTGGCCCATCCACACTTTTCAGAGGACAAAAGTAACATTTTATTTATTTGTGTTTTTTATACATTATTCATACATTTTACATACATGATACTTTCATACACAGTATTACATGACAGAAATATAGTTTGATATATACATTAAAAGGTACAGTGCCTTTGGAAAGTATTCAGACCCCTAGACTTTTTCCACATTTTGTTACGTTACAGCCTTGTTCAAAAATGGATTAAATACAAAAAAATAATCCGAGATCTACACACACTACCCCATAATGACCAAGTGAAAACAGGTTTTTATACAAATTTATAAAAAATAAAAAACATAAATACCGTATTTACACAAGTGTTCAGACCATTTGCTATGTGACTCGAAATTGAGCTCAGGTACATTCTGTTTCCATTGATCATCCTTCAGATGTTTCTACAACTTAATTGGAGTCCACCTGTGGTTAATTCAATTAATGGGACATGATTTGGAAAGGCACACACCTGTCTATATAAGGTCCCACAATTGACAGTGCATGTCAGAGCAAAACCCAAGCCATGAGGTTGAAGGAATTGTCAGTAGAGCTCCGAGACAGGATTGTGTCGAGGCACAGACCTGGGGAAGGGTACAAAACAATTCTGCAGCATTAAAGGTCCCCAAGAACACAGTGGCCTCCATCATTCTTAAATGGAATCATTTTGGAACCACCAAGACTATTCCTAGAGCTGGCAATCAGACTGAGCAATCAGGGGAGAAGTGCCTTGGTCAGTGAGGTGACCCAAGAAACAAATGCTCACTCTGACAGAGCTCTAGAGTTCCTCTGTGGAGATGGGAGAACCTTCAAGAAGGACAACAATCTCTACAGCACTCCACCAATCAGGCCTTTATGGTAGAGCGGCCAGACGGTAGCCCCTCCTCAGTAAAAGGCACATAACAGCCTGCTTTGAGTTTGCCAAAATGTACCTAAAGACTCTCAGACCATGAGAAACCAGATTCTCTGGTCTGATGAAACCAAGATTGAACTCTTTGGCCTAAATGCCAAGCGTCATTTCTGGAGGAAACTTGGCACCATCCCAGTGGTGAAGCATGGTGGTGGCAACATCAGGGTTGAGGCAAAGATGAACGGAGCAAAGTACAGAGAGATCCTTGATGAAAACCTGCTCTAGTGTGCTCAGGACCTTAGACCGGGGCGAAGGTTTACCTTCCAACAGGACAACGACCCTAAGCACACAGCCAAGACAACGCAGGACTGGCTTTGGGACAAGTCTCTGAATGTCCTTGAGTGACCCAGCCAGAGCCAGACTTGAACCCGATCGAACGTCTCTAGAGAGACCTGAAAATAGCTGTGTAGCAACATTCACCATCCAATTTGACAAAGCTGGAGAGGATCTGCAGAGAAGAATGGGAATAACTCCCCAAATACGGGTGTGCCAAGCTTGTCGCGTCATACCTAAGAAGACTCAAGGCTGTAATCGCTGCCAAAGGTGCTTCAAAAAAGCACTGAGTAAAGGGTCTGAATACTTACGTAAATGTGATATTATAAAAATAAATGTAAAAATCATAAATTAGCAAAAATGTCTAAAAATCAGTTTCTGCTTTGTCATTATGTCAATAGATGAGGGGGAAAACTATGTAGTACATTTTAGAATAAGGCAGTAACCTAACAATATGTGGAAACAGTCAAGGGGTCTGAATACTTTACGGAGGCACTTTACATGGTATACATGGTGTTTTCGGTCTTAACTATTACAGATCATGACGTTTTAATCCCATCCCTCAGCTAATCTCAGCCAATCCCACCTATGTCCACAGACCCCCCTCTTTATTAACATTTTCTTTAGATTTTTCAACTGTGCTGGGATGTCTTGCATCAATTCTGATTTCTAATGGTGTTCACAGATTGTAAATTAAGACAAATATTTTTGCTAAGATTATTATTACATTCATTTATTGACTATGGCTCTGCAAATCGTCCAGCGGTGCTCTTTGTAGGGTTTGTTTTAAGTGACTATTGTGATTTTTAAGCCACTGTGACCAGAAACAAGCTAGAAGGGGGCAATACCAGATGACTAAATTCTCGCAATTACAATAACAGGGGTGGTTCGCAATTTTAGGGGGGTATGATTTTTGTGCACCTGTAACTTTCTCCCTCATCATTATTAACAATTAGTTCAGGATGATCCGTAATCCTGGTAGCATCCAAATTAACGTAGCAGTGTTTAGAAACATATTCTATTCTTATTTACAATAAAAGTGACTCTAAAATGACACAATACATTATTTACCATTCATTTCTATTGGGAACCATGTAATATGAAAATACATCCAAACCAAACAGCAAATGCATCCAAAAAGTTTGTAGAGTCACAATCTTGATGTAATCCTTGTGTGCTAGGAATACATTTTTGACTACTTTACACATATACATACACATATAAGTGAATTTGATCCCAATACTTTTGGTCCCTTAAAATGAGGAGGACTATGCAGAAAAAGTGTTGTAATTTCTAAACGGTTCACCCGATATGATTGAAAATATACCTCAAAAATACCCTCAAATTAAAGCTGACAGTCTGCACTTTAACCTCAAAGTCATCGTATCATTTCACATCTAGTGGCAGAAAGTGTATGTTGCCTGCGCTACAGACAACTACTGTATATCGTTCCGCTAATTCAGGACTTAAAAAAAAATCATATTTATATTTAACCCAGCTTTTTCAGGGGGTGCTGCAGTACCCTCAGGACCCTTACTTCACGCAGCTATGACCGGCCCTGGTTGCTAGGCAACCCATGAATGTCCTTGAGCGTTTAAAAGCCCTTGAATAATATCGAGGTCTCGGGTTTGACAAGAAAGCCAGGGCTGGGGAGAACGATCATAACGCTCGCTGTGTCTCTGTGGCGCTTTTGGCCCACCACACAATCACTGGCTTGTAGCATTATTCAAAGTGACTGGTAACTCACACACATATATATACTATTCACTGTTATGTGGCCCAGGCTTTTGAATAATAATGAGGTCTTCAGTTTTGACAAGAAAGCCAGAGCTAGGGCGAATGACATCGCTTTGTCTCCGTGTGTCCCTTTTGGCCACAGCAAGTTTAGTGGTTTAGCGTACACAGTTTTGCGGATGTTGTCGCAGGTGCAGCGAAATGGTTATGTTTCACGCTCCAACAGTGCAGCGATATCTAGCTATTCAATACCAATACGCACATATTCCAAAAGTAAGTCCTGTCAGAACGAGTTCAAGCTACACTGTTGTTATATTACGATGTAGCACACATATCCATTGAGTTACTTGTAGTAGGACAGTGTACTGTATGTGTAAACTGTATTCTCTGTGTGTTGCCCATATACAGGAATCCAACCCACAATGCAGTGTTTCCCCTAGGCTCGATTCTTTTCCATGCAGGATGTTACATCTAGGTCCTGTTCAACCAACCTTTTCAAGGAAAGACAAATGAAGATTAAACAATGATAGGAGAAAAACAGCCACCCACAACTCTGTTGTTGTGTTGCAAAGCCACTCTGAGCTATCGGATTCTACTATTGGTACAGTATCTACAGTATGATTAAATAATGTGGAGAGGCATCCCCCGGCCGCAGTCTGGCCTGTGTATGAGAGTGTGTTTTCGTGGTGGTGCAGCACTAGATTAGTGGGCCTTAATCAGATCCCACCGCTGCTAAATTTACATTAACGTCATTTAGCAGACGCTCTTATCCAGGGCGACTTACAGTAGTATTGAGTGCATACATTTACATAATGAATATACATGAATATAGGAGAAACTGTATGTTGTTTTAGATCTTCTCCTCTTTCCCTGTAGCCTCGTTTCAATGCTCATTTTCATCCAACTCTCTCTCCATCCTGTGTGTGTGGGTCCGTGTGTGTATCTGTGCGCATGAATGCATGTGGGTATGTGCATGTGTGCGTGGGTATGTCCGTGTGTGCGTGGGTATGTCCGTGTGTGCGTGGGTATGTCCGTGTGTGTGGGTATGTCTGTGTGTGTATGGGTATGTCCGTGTGTGTGTGTGTGTGTGTGTGTGTGTGTGTGTGTGTGTGTGTGTGTGTGTGTGTGTGTGTGTGCGTGTGTGCGTGCGTGTGTGTGCGTGCGTGCGTGCGTGCGTGCGTGCGTGCGTGTGTGTGTCCGTCTGTGTGTGTATGGGTATGTCCATGTGTGGGTATGTCCTTTTGTGTGGGTATGTCCATGTGTGTGGATGTGTGTGTGCTATAGCTCTGCTGACGTGCCGCCCAGATGAATTCCAGTGTGGGGATGGCTCCTGTATCCACGGCACCAAGCAGTGTAACAAGGTCCATGACTGTCCTGACCAGAGTGACGAGTCAGGCTGTGTCAACGGTAGGAACGCAGTTTCATGTCTGGGCTAGGGAATTAATGGCGACTGGGGGGTTCTACTCTGGCTTCCATCTCGGGGCAGGATATCGGTCATATGTCTGTCTGTGGCTGGCTGGATGGATGACTGAATGTCTCGCTGGCTGGGTGGATGACTGGATAGCTGGCTGGCTGTGTGTGTGTGGCTGGTTGGCTGGCTGGCTGGATTTCGGGCTGGATGTGTGGATGGCTGTCTGTTTGGCTGGTTATCTGTCTGGTTGTTTGACTGGCTGGCTGGCTGCTTGGCCAACTTCCTGACTGGCTGGATTTATGTCTGGCTGACCTTTTGTCTGTCTGTCTGTGCCTGTCTGACTGCTTCTTTGTGTATGTCTTCCTGGCTACCTGTCTGTCGTAAAACTATTTCCCTGTCTCTCTTCCTGCAACAGCCACGAAGTGTGAGGGGCCCCTGAAGTTCCTGTGTAGGAACGGAGAGTGTATCGACAGCGCTAAGGTGTGTGACAACGTCAAGGACTGCAAGGACCGCTCCGATGAGCCCAAGAAGGAGTGTGGTAAGGACACATGCACACACACACACATTGTAAATACGTTGTTTGAATCCACAAATCACATTACAGTCAAAGGATTCAAACACGTCAGAGGTTTATTTTGTCTTATTATTGCCTCTAATTCTTTCAACAACAAAAAAGTTTCCTTGACAGTACATGGCCTTCAGATGACAGGCCTGCATAAGACAAAGGCAAAGCAGCTAGCAAGGTACTGACTGCTCTGTGTCAGCCTTGCTGTAGGGAGAATAGAGGTACATGTGAGAGAAGCAAAGATACTGTCTTCTGTCTCTTCCTTTTGTAACGCTCCCTGTATCTCACCTCTCTCTGGGTAAGGAATAAAATACAGGCGCTCGTGGTGTAGCGCCTGGCCTAATTGTGCCTCGTGGTGTAGCGCCTGGCCTAATTGTGCCTCGTGGTGTAGTGCCTGGCCTAATTGTGCCACGTGGTGTAGCGCCTGGCCTAATTGTGCCTCGTGGTGTAGCGCCTGGCCTAATTGTGCCTCGTGGTGTAGCGCCTGGCCTAATTGTGCCTCGTGGTGTAGCGCCTGGCCTAATTGTGCCTCGTGGTGTAGCGCCTGGTCTAATTGTGCCTCGTGGTGTAGCGCCTGGCCTAATTGTGCCTCGTGGTGTAGCGCCTGGCCTAATTGTGCCACGTGGTGTAGCGCCTGGCCTAATTGTGCCACGTGGTGTAGCGCCTGGCCTAATTGTGCCTCGTGGTGTAGCGCCTGGCCTAATTGTGCCACGTGGTGTAGCGCCTGGCCTAATTGTGCCACGTGGTGTAGCGCCTGGCCTAATTGTGCCACGTGGTGTAGCGCCTGGCCTAATTGTGCCACGTGGTGTAGCGCCTGGCCTAATTGTGCCTCGTGGTGTAGCGCCTGGCCTAATTATTAATTTCCCTGATTGTTGTAGAGCTTACGGCACCCTATTCTCTACTATATATAGTGCACTGCTTTTGACCAAGGTTTATTTTGTCTTATTATGCCTCTAATTCTTAAGAACAAAAAAAAAAAAGTTTCCTTGACAGAGTAATTATTCTCCTCTTTGACTGTGCTTTTTTGGCTTCAATTGCATTTCTTTAACTTATTTGGCATGTTTGCCCTCCCAAAGTTGTTGAATGGTTGTGCTTAGTAATAGTGCTTAGGGTTTGGGCAGTATCTAGATTTTCATACCGTCATACCGTTTCAGTATTATACCAGGGTATACGGTATAACCGGAAGTACACACTAGGGCCGCTATTTATTTAGAAAATAATGAAGTATTATAATTGTTATTTTGTATTTCTTGGGGGGGGGACAAAACAATTTAGGCAACAGGAACCTTGATACATGATGGGATTGAATGCCTCTGCTGTCGTCAAGAAGCTTGATCTTGACATCTCGCCACTTAGCTAGCAAGTTAGCAAATCAAATGCATAGCTGGAGCCCTGAGGTGGACACAATTCATTTGACACATCTTAGATTTACTATAGTTCTACTTAACTTATCGTTAGTCATAAGCAGTGGTGTAGCACGCACCCCTGTTTTGAAAATCATACTGTCTGTATTCCGATATACCCCGGCGTACGGTATAAACGGTATAGCGACCCAAGCCTAGTTGTGCTAGCAAGGTTTTTGGCTAAAATGTCCTTGTACTGGGTATAAAAAAAGGGCCCCGGGACCAGTGGAAACAAAACAGCTCCATAACATCAAAGATCCGCCACCCTATTTTACAGTCCGTAATGGGGCTCTTTTCAGCTTATGCGGTCTCGTTTCGGTGCCAAACCCACCGCTGGTGTGGGTGGCCAGTACGGCATCGGTAAATTAAAGTAGGTTCCTCTGGAAATGTTTTTCGTGTGGGTGTTGAAGGAGAGAGCGGTCAGAGTCAAGTGTAAGTGCGGGCCGTCTATTTTAACAATGGGGTTGTTAAATAATAGTCATTTATGTTTTGTATGAAATTTAGGTTCTGCAAGTTTCATATTTCATAGTTGAGTATCATCAGCATAACAATGAAAATGGATTTTGATTTTGTAAATTACATCTCCTAGGGGTAACATGTGCAATGAAAACTATAACGCTCCCTAAACCGACCCTTCAGGTACGCCGAATCTGACACTGGTTATGGGCGAGGATTCATTATCTAATTGCACAAATTGGAGTCTGTCTGACAGATGGGAGGGAAACCAAGAGTGCGCCTGACCTTGAAGAGCAACATTTGTCTCTAGGCGCCTGATGAGAATGTGATAGTCAAAGGCTGAGCTTAAATTGAGAAGCATTAGTATAGAGAGAGTGTCGTGGTAATAAGTAATAACAAGTAATGAGGCATTAGTGACTTTTATACGGGTGGTGAGGTATACGGGTGGTGAGGTATACGGGTGGTGAGGTCAAAACCAGACTGATAGGATTCATAGATCGAATTTTGAAAGTCTGTAAATTGCTGGGCCACGGATTTCTCACGGACTACACACCTCCAAATCCCTGGAGACAGGGGAGAGAGGAAGGGGAGGTGAAGGGGGAAGGGGAGGTAGAGGGGGAAGGAGAGGTAGAGGGGGAAGGAGAGGTAGAGGGGGAAGGAGAGGTAGAGGGGGAAGGAGAGGTGGAGGGGGAAGGAGAGGTGAAGGCAGAAGGGGAGGTGAAGGGGGAAGGGGAGGTAGAGGGGGAAGGAGAGGTAGAGGGGGAAGGAGAGGTAGAGGGGGAAGGGGAGGTGAAGGGGGAAGGAGAGGTGAAGGCGGAAGGAGAGGTAGAGGGGGAAGGAGAGGTAGAGGGGGAAGGAGAGGTAGAGGGGAAGGAGAGGTAGAGGGGGAAGGAGAGGTGAAGGCAGAAGGGGAGGTGAAGGGGGAAGGAGAGGTGAAGGCGGAAGGAGAGGTAGAGGGGGAAGGAGAGGTAGAGGGGGAAGGAGAGGTAGAGGGGAAGGAGAGGTAGAGGGGGAAGGAGAGGTGGAGGGGGAAGGAGAGGTGGAGGGGGAAGGAGAGGTGAAGGCAGAAGGGGAGGTGAAGGGGGAAGGAGAGGTGAAGGCGGAAGGAGAGGTAGAGGGGGAAGGAGAGGTAGAGGGGGAAGGAGAGGTGGAGGGGGAAGGAGAGATGAAGGCAGAAGGGGAGGTGAAGGGGGAAGGAGAGGTGAAGGCGGAAGGAGAGGTAGAGGGGGAAGGGGAGGTAGAGGGGGAAGGGGAGGTAGAGGTGGAGGTAAAGGGGGAAGGGGAAGTAGAGGCGGAAGGAGAGATGAAGGGGGAAGGAGGGGGAGGTGAAGTGGGAAGGGGAGGTAGAGGGAAGTGGGAGGGGGGAGGTAGAGGGTAAAGGGGGAGGTGAGAGGGAAGGAGAGGTGAAGGGGGAAGGGGAGGTAGAGGGGGAAGGGGAGGTAGAGGGGGAAGGGGAAGTAGAGGGGGAAGGAGAGATGAAGGGGGGGGAGGAGAGGTGAAGGGGGAAGGAGAGGTAAAGGGGGGGAGGTGAAGTGGGAAGGGGAGGTAGAGGGTAAGGGGGGGGTAGAGGGGGGAAGGGGAGGTAGAGGGTAAGGGGGAGGTAGAGAGGGAAGGGGAGGTGAAGGGGGAAGGAGAGGTGAAGGGGGAAGGGGAGGAAGAGAGGGAGGTAGAGGGGAAGGGGAGGTAAAGGGGGAAGGGGAGGTAAAGGGGGAAGGGGAGGGAGAGGGGGGAAGGGGAGAGGTAGAGGGGGAAGGAGAGGTGAGGGGGGAAGGAGAGGTAGAGGAAGAGGGGGAGGTGAAGGGGGAAGGAGAGTTAGGGGGGGAAGGTAAAGGGGGAAGAGGTGAAGAGGGGGAAGGGGAGGGGAGGTGAAGGGGGAAGGAGAGGTAGAGGAAGAGAGGGAGGTGAAGGGGGAAGGAGAGGTAGAGGGAAGGGGAGGAGAGGTGAAGGGGGGAGGGGGAAGGGAGGAAGGGGAAGGGAGGGAAGGGAGGGAGGTAGAGAGGGAAGGGGGGAAGGGGGGGAGGTAGGGGAGGGGGAAGGGGAAGAGAGGGGAAGGGGAAGTAGAGGCGGAAGGAGAGATAAAGGGGGAGGAGAGGTGGGGGGGAAGGAGAGGTAAAAGGGGGGGAGGTGAAGTGGGAAGGGGAGGTAGAAGGGTAAGGGGGTAGAGGAGGGAAGGGGGGAGGTGAAGGGGGAAGGGAGGGAAGGGAAGGGGGGAAGAGTAGAGGGGGAAGGAGAGGGAGGGGAAGGGGAGGGAAGGGGAGGTAGAGGGGGAAGGGGAGGAAGAGGGAGGGAGGAAGGGGAAGTAGAGGGGGAAGGGGAAGTAGAGGGGGAAGGGAGAGATGAAGGGGGAGGAGAGGTGAAGGGGGAAGGAGAGGTAAAGGGGGGAGGTGAAGTGGGAAGGGGAGGTAGAGGGTAAGGGGGGTAGAGGGGGAAGTGGAGGTAGGAGGGTAAGGGGGAGGTAGAGAGGGAAGGGGAGGTGAAGGGGGAAGGGAGGTGAAGGGGGAAGGGGAGGTGAAGTGGGAGGGGAGGTAGAGGGGAAGGAGAGGTGATGGGGGAAGGAGAGGTAGAGGGGGAAGGAGAGGTGAAGGGGGAAGGGGGAAGGAGAGGTAGAGGAAGAGGGGGAGGTGAAGGGGCAAGGAGAGGTAGAGGGGGAAGGAAGAGGTGTGAAGGGGGAAGGAGAGGGAAGGGGGAAGGAGAGGTAGAGGAAGAGAGGGAGGTGAAGGGGGAAGGAGAGGTAGAGGGAGGGGGGAAGGAGAGGTGAAGGGGGAAGGAGAGGTGAAGGGGGAAGGGGAGGAAGGAGGGAGGTAGAGGGGGAAGGGGAGGTAGAGGGGGAAGGGGAGGTAGAGGGGGAAGGGGAAGTAGAGGGGAAGGGGAAGTAGAGGCGGAAGGAGAGATGAAGGGGGAGGAGAGGTGAAGGGGGAAGGAGAGGTAAAGGGGGAGGTGAAGTGGGAAGGGGAGGTAGAGGGTAAGGGGGGTAGAGAGGGAAGGGGAGGTGAAGGGGGAAGGAGAGGGAAGGGGGGAAGGGGAGGGGGAAGGGGAGGAAGGGGGAAGGGGAGGAGGGGGAAGGGGAAGTAGAGGGGGAAGGGGAAGTAGAGGCGGAAGGAGAGATGAAGGGGATGAAGGGGGAGGAGAGGTGAAGGGGGAAGGAGAGGTAAAGGGGGAGGTGAAGTGGGAAGGGGAGGTAGAGGGTAAGGGGGGTAGAGGGGGAAGTGGAGGTAGAGGGTAAGGGGAGGTAGAGAGGGAAGGGGAGGTGAAGGGGGAAGGAGAGGTGAAGGGGGAAGGGGAGGAAGAGAGGGAGGTAGAGGGGAAGGGGAGGTAAAGGGGGAAGGGGAGGTAGAGGGGGAAGGAGAGGTAAAGGGGGAGGTGAAGTGGGAAGGGGAGGTAGGGTAAGGGAGGGTAGAGGGGGAAGGGGAGGTAGAGAGGGAAGGGGAGGTGAAGGGGGAAGGAGAGGTGAAGGGGGAAGGGGAGGAAGAGAGGGAGGTAGAGGGAAGGGGAGGTAGAGGGGGAAGGGGAGGTAAAGGGGGAAGGGGAGGTAAAGGGGGAAGGGGATGAAGAGAGGGAGGTAGAGGGGAAGGGGAGGTAGAGGGGGAAGGGGAGGCAAAGGGGGAAGGGGAGGAAGAGAGGGAGGTAAAGGGGGAAGGAGAGGTAGAGGGGGAAGGAGAGGTGAAGGGGGAAGGGGAGGTGAAGTGGGAAGGGGAGGTAGAGGGGAAGGAGAGGTGATGGGGGAAGGAGAGGTAGAGGGGAAGGAGAGGTGAAGGGGGAAGGAGAGGTGAAGGGGAAGGAGAGAAGGGGGAAGGAGAGGGAGGGGAAGTGAGGGAGGTGAAGGGGGAAGGAGAGGTAGAGGGGGAAGGAGAGGTGAAGGGGGAAGGAGAGGTGAAGGGGGAAGGAGAGGTAGAGGGGGAAGGGGAGGTGAAGTGGGAACGGGAGGTAGAGGGGAAGGGGAGGTAGAGGGGAAGGGGAGGTAGAGGTTAAAGGGGGAAGGAGAGGTAGAGGGGGAAGGGGAGGTAGAGGGGGAAGGAGAGGTAGAGGTTAAAGGGGAGTTAAAGGGGAAAGGGAGGTAGAGGGGGAAGGGGAGGTAAAGGGGGAAGGGGAGGTAAAGGGGGAAGGGGAGGTAGAGGGGGAAGGGGAGGTAGAGGGGGAAGGAGAGGGGGAAGGGGAGGTAGAGGTAGAGGTTAAGGGGAGTTAACAATGGAAGGGCAAGGAAGGAGAAAGTATGAAACCGAAACAGAAATCCCAAAGGGAGCTCCTCTCCCTTCTCTCCTTCTCTCTTTCTTTTTTCTGTCTCTCCGTCTGTCTCGTCTCTTTTTAACTCCTTTTCTCTTCTTTTTTTTCTCTTCCCTTCCTCCCCCTCTCCCTTTCTCCATCTCTCCCCCTCTCCTGCCCCATCTCTCTCTTTCTCTGCCCCTCCCCCTCTCTCTTCTCCTTTTCCTCTCTCTCCATCTCTCCCTCTCTGTCTCTCCGACTCAGGGTCTCATCAGCCTTTATTGCAGCTCATTAAAAGCGTGTCCACAAACACCTAGCTCATCCCTGTGCTCGCTCAACCCTTCACTGGCAAGATGTTCCCCTTAAAGCGGAGCAGCCCAGCAAACACACTCACGTTTATACAGCATACGGTAGACACACCAAAACACAGATGCCGTAAACCACACACACGCACACACCTATATACTCACACAAACATGTATACACAGACATGACACACACGCACACACATTTATACGCATATTTATAAGCACACATACACAAACACACACACAGCGGCCAGGATAATGGGCCCCAATTTACTCCAATTTACTCCCCTCAACCTTAACGCTGAAAAAATAAAGCGGAGTGTATTTCTCGGTGCGCTCAGGCGTGTGTTTTTATGTATTTGATATTTTACCGTTCCATTAGAAAGAAAAGCCTATTAACCACAAATATTGATTGAATGCTGTTTCCTGATACAGCCTTTCTCATTTGAACACGGGCAGATGCTGCTTTTATCTCCGGGGTGAACTTATGAGGAGCGCCGATGGAGGGAGGGAGATAAAAAAAAAAAGGGATAGAGAGAGAAAGTGTGCGTGTGTGTGTGTGTGTGCGTGTGCGTGTGCGTGTGTGTGTGTGTGTGTGTGTGTGTGTGTGTGTGTGTGTGTGTGTGTGTGTGTGTGTGTGTGTGTGTGTGTGTGTGTGTGTGTGTGTGTGTGTGTGTGTGTGTGTGTGTGTGTGTGTGTGTGTGTGTGCACATACAGGTAACTGCCAAAATAATGGAAACACTTGATGAGGGATACAAAGTGTATTGGAAGCACTGGCTTCCAAACAGGTGTGATTCTCAAGTTAATTAACGTCCCATCATGCTTAGGGTCATGTATAAAAATGTTGGGCAGGCCATTATTTTGGCTACCATGGCTATGCCCCCCATAGGATGGCAATTCCCCCATCCACAGGGCACGGGTGGTCACTGAATGGTTTGATGAGAATGAAAATGATGTAAACCATATGCTCAGTCGATCTAAACCCAGCTGAACACTTATGGGAGATTCTGGAGTGGTGCTTGAGACAGTGTTTTCCACCACCATCAAACAAATCAACAAATGAGGGTATTTCTCGTTGAAGAATGGTGTCACATCTGTCCCATAGAGTTCCAGACACTTGTGGAATTTATGCCAAGGTACATTGGAGCTGTTCTGGATCGTGGTGTCCCAACACCTTATTAAGACACTTTGTAGCGGTGTTTCTGTTGTGTGTGTGTGTGTGTGTGTGTGTGTGTGTGTGTGTGTGTGTGTGTGTGTGTGTGTGTGTGTGTGTGTGTGTGTGTGTGTGTGTGTGTGTGTGTGTGTGTGTGTGTGTGTGTGTGTGTGTGTGTGTGTGTGTGTGTGTGTGTGTGTGTGTGTGTGACAGGATGGTCCTTTTGAGGCTACTTGAGTGTGAAAACTGTGACAGCTTTCCAAACCAGCTCTCGTGGATAGAGAGGAGTGATTTAGTGGTCACCTCCCAAATTGAACACCTTTCACACACACTAGGTGGAGACTGGCTTCTCACAAATTGATTGTGATGTGTCTTTCTTCTTTTCCTTGAGCTATAGCCCAGGGCCTCCCAAACCTTTTTGGCCCACGACTCCATTTTGATATATGAAAATTCTCGCGAACCCATCCATATGAAAAACAAAGTATGTAATTAACAGCTAATTTTTACTTTTTATTTTATTTGGGGCTCTGGCAGTCAATGTCTTTTGTCTCACCGCCACTCATGAGATGGTCGACAGTGTGCTCCTCATCTCCGCTGTCACATCCAACCTGGATCGTGATTTATTTTTTGGTTTTAATGCAGACCAGAGTACTGAATCCAGCTTCACACAGATAAGAGCCGGCAAAAGAGTAGCCTACCATGAGTTGTATGGTGCTTTCAAAACAACCGGGAACGAGGTCAACTCATGACGTCAGTGACCTTTAGGTCGGAAAGTCAGAGCTCCAGAAAGAGGCCTGAGTTCCCGAGTTGGATTGCCTTTCAAAGTGATCAGTTCAGTGAACGCACTGAAGTCTTGAGATTCCCGATTTCCCAGTTCTGAGTTCCCAGTTGTTTTTATGCTCAGAGGGAGACGGCAGGGTATTCCCTTTTGAGTCAGGAACCAAAACTCCACTGTAGTGACCCATGAATGCGTTGTCTGTAGCATTCGGTCACCACAGCCCGGTCAGCTGTTTGATTCCACTCACTGGCATGTCAACTGATCCAGAATCACAGTAGGTCCGTCCCAAAGTGCTTTCCCAAGCGTTGGAGGTGAGCAGTCATCACTCGTGTGGGACACTTACTGATGCTGTTTTCTGTACTTTTATTTTCTTTACTCAGAAAGTCAACCAGATCTTTTATTCAACCCCCCCCCTACCCCACCACCCTCGATAACCACCAAGCCTGTGTGAAATAAAACATCATCATGCTCTCTGGCGTCATACCTCCACATAGTATTGCAAACAAACACCTCTAGCGCAGTGGATGTAGTTAGATGTAGTTTACAGTCGAAGTTACCTGCTGCAGTATCTCGGAGTTCTGTGCCCAGCTCTTTTGCCGCCAATTGTATGGGTATCATACAGTGCGTCCATATGGCAGAGGGAGGCTCATTCATAACTAGAGTGCAGAGGCCGTGATAGATGGAGCCCCATCTGTGAAAAAGCATTCGATCCCATATGGAATCTGTTTATCGTCAACAAATTCAAGGACATTTAGGCCCTCACCATTTGGAGAGCATGAGCTGGGGAGGTTTTTGAGTCAATTCACTCAGAGTTTCCTCTTGATTGCTAGCAATAGCGTCAATTCTTCGTTTAACAGTGTTATCTGACTACGGTACTGATCTGAGTTTCTCCCCGCACAATTTTTTCACCATATTGTCACGCCCTGACCTTATAGAGCCTTTTTATTTCTCTATTTCATTAGGTCAGGGTGTGATTTTGGTGGGCATTCTAGTTTTCTATTTCTTTGTTGGCGTAGGTATGGTTCTCAATCAGAGGCAGCTGTCTACTGTTGTCTCTGATTGGGAATCTTACTTAGGCAGCATGTTTTCCACCTGTGTTTGTGAGATCTTGTTTTTGTTCAGTTACTGTGTAGCCTGCAGAACGTTACGGTCGTTTATCGTTTTTTTTTGGTGTTCATCTAAAATAAAGAAAGATGTATCCTGCGCCTTGGTCTCATTCCGACGGCGGCCGTAACACATGTCAATTGCGGCTGGTAAATTCAAAGTCTCTGCAGTAGTCTGTGGTTTCATAGTGTAGCCATTCACCGTGGGAGGGTCAAAGTTTCCCATTATTATTATTAGTATTTCCCATTATGCAAGGTGGCTCTGTGGTTGAATTTTGTCTTTTAGATTTGAATTATTTTCAATTTAGATTTTTAAGGTTAACCAAATTACAATGATTTTGAGATACAAGTACGATATTATGATACACCATATATAAAAAAAAGTATGTGGACACCCCTTCAAATTAGTGGATTTGGCTATTTCAGCCACACCCGTTGCTGACAGGTGTATAAAGTCGAGCACACAGCCATGCAATCTCCATAGACACGGCAGCAGAATGGCCTTACTGAAGAGCTCAGTGACTTTCAAAGTGTCACCGTCATAGGATGCCACCTTTCCAACGAGTCGTTTCATAGAATTCTGCCCTGCCAGAGCTGCACCGGTCAACTGTGCTGTTATTGGGAATTGGAAATGTCTAGGAGCAACAACGGTTCAGCTGCAAAGTGGTAGGCCTCGCAGCACAGTGGTAGGCCCCTTAGTTCCAGTGAAGGGAAATCTTAATGCTACAGCATACAATGACATTTAGACGATTCTGTGCAGAGCCCTGACCTCAACCCCATCGAACACCTTTGGGATAAATTGGAACACCGACTGCGAGCCAGGCCTAATCGCCCAACATCAGTGCCTGACCTCACGAATGCTCTTGTGGCCGAATGGAAGCAAGTCCCCTCAGCAATGTTCCAACATCTAGTGGAAAATCTTTCCAGAAGAGTGGAGGCTGTTCTAGCAGCAAAGGGGGGACCAACTCCATATTAATGCCCATGATTTTGGAATGACACATTCGAAGTCCACATACTTTTGGTCATGTAGTGTATGTACTGTATATATATATATATATATACAGTGCCTTGCGAAAGTATTCGGCCCCCTTGAACTTTGCGACCTTTTGCCACATTTCAGACTTCAAACATAAAGATATAAAACTGTATTTTTTTGTGAAGAATCAACAACAAGTGGGACACAATCATGAAGTGGAACGACATTTATTGGATATTTCAAACTTTTTTAACAAATCAAAAACTGAAAAATTGGGCGTGCAAAATTATTCAGCCCCCTTAAGTTAATACTTTGTAGCGCCACCTTTTGCTGCGATTACAGCTATAAGTCGCTTGGGGTATGTCTCTATCAGTTTTGCACATCGAGAGACTGAATTTTTTTCCCATTCCTCCTTGCAAAACAGCTCGAGCTCAGTGAGGTTGGATGGAGAGCATTTGTGAACAGCAGTTTTCAGTTCTTTCCACAGATTCTCGATTGGATTCAGGTCTGGACTTTGACTTGGCCATTCTAACACCTGGATATGTTTATTTTTGAACCATTCCATTGTAGATTTTGCTTTATGTTTTGGATCATTGTCTTGTTGGAAGACAAATCTCCGTCCCAGTCTCAGGTCTTTTGCAGACTCCATCAGGTTTTCTTCCAGAATGGTCCTGTATTTGGCTCCATCCATCTTCCCATCAACTTTAACCATCCTCCCTGTCCCTGCTGAAGAAAAGCAAGCCCAAACCATGATGCTGCCACCACCATGTTTGACAGTGGGGATGGTGTGTTCAGGGTGATGAGCTGTGTTGCTTTTACGCCAAACATAACGTTTTGCATTGTTGCCAAAAAAGTTCAATTTTGGTTTCGTCTGACCAGAGCACCTTCTTCCACATGTTTGGTGTGTCTCCCAGGTGGCTTGTGGCAAACTTTAAACAACACTTTTTATGGATAATTTTAAGAAATGGCTTTCTTCTTGCCACTCATCCATAAAGGCCAGATTTGTGCAATATACGACTGATGTAGATCTCTGCAGTTCATCCAGAGTGATCATGGGCCTCTTGGCTGCATCTCTGATCAGTCTTCTCCTTGTATGAGCTGAAAGTTTAGAGGGATGGCCAGGTCTTGGTAGATTTGCAGTGGTCTGATACTCCTTCCATTTCAATATTATCGCTTGCACAGTGCTCCTTGGGATGTTTAAAGCTTGGGAAATCTTTTTGTATCCAAATCCGGCTTTAAACTTATTCACAACAGTATCTCGGACCTGCCTGGTGTGTTCCTTGTTCTTCATGATGCTCTCTGCGCTTTTAACGGACCTCTGAGACTATCACAGTGCAGGTGCATTTATACGGAGACTTGATTACACACAGGTGGATTGTATTTATCATCATTAGTCATTTAGGTCAACATTGGATCATTCAGAGATCCTCACTGAACTTCTGGAGAGAGTTTGCTGAACTGAAAGTAAAGGGGCTGAATAATTTTGCACGCCCAATTTTTCAGTTTTTGATTTGTATTTTTTTTTTCAAATATCCAATAAATGTCGTTCCACTTCATGATTGTGTCCCACTTGTTGTTGATTCTTCACAAAAAAATACAGTTTTATATCTTTATGTTTGAAGCCTGAAATGGGGGGCCGAATACTTTTGCAAGGCACTGTATATATATATGTATATATATGTATATATATGTATGTATATGTATGTATGTATGTATGTATGTGTGTATATATATATATATATATATATATATATATGATATCATGATTTTGGAAATTCTCCCTCAACCCCATTTTCAGATCACGCGACCCCTAGTTTGGAAACCGCTGGGATACGCTGTTATTCACTGATCTGCCGTTATTGGTGGAAAGTATTTTTCAGCCATCCTTGATTGTTTAATTGGTGATAAATTTAATATGTTTTATTGAATTATGCCTAATTCACTTCCTGAATGCTTTCATTCATTCGCTTCCTTCTCTCGCTCAGTCCTACTTCAAAACAGTGCGGGAACATGTGAGCGCAACTTGACTGGCAGCTATTTGATTGGGTTTTTACCGAAGAGGAGAGGAGAAAGCTGGGCATTGTGGAGGATCAGAGATGCTGAGAAGCTTCCAAACAAATTATTTTAAGGGCACTCCATAGGATGGTGTTAACTCCTTCGGAACTCGAGGGAGATTCCGTGGAGTAGAACTGAGCAAGTGGGCTGAGCGACTGCACGGAGACTGAGAAATGGAATTGGGCCACTCTCTCAGTTACTGTCATGGTTGTGTTCGCTTGGGCACACACCAGAAAAAGTGTTAAGTCCAAGTAGTCCATCGCTGTTTCAGTCCGTTTTCTATCGTTTGGTGCTGAATGGACATGACCCAGGTGCTAAAAGGCCTCTCTTAGTGGTTATATCTGACCTCTGTCTCCCAGGACTCAACGAGTGCGCGCTCAACAATGGCGGCTGCTCTCACATCTGCCTGGATCGACCAATCGGCTACGAGTGCCATTGTCCCACCGGGTACCAGCTACTGGACAAGAGGACATGTGGAGGTGAATATTGAGAGCGTGCACACACACATACGACAGAATACAGATGTCAACACACACACACACAGAGAGACACACACAGTACAGTATAGACACACACAGCACAGTATAAACACACGCACATAAATAGTACCGTGACCTTCATACCCCCTTCTTGAAATTCCATTCCTTTTTTATCAGTATCGTTTCTCCATCTCACTCTAAGTTGGACTGTTATCTGTTAAATGTGAATACTTGAACCCACAGATACGGTCTCGTGTTTTCACCTCCCTTTTTGAATTTCAATTTCTCTCTTCAAAGTACAGCTTTTAAGCCACACAATTGATTGATCACCTTTTATTTTACCAAGCGAGATCTGGTCGGTCCAAGGTGACAGCTCTTTGACCCCCCACATTAAATTCAGAACTGCACCCACATACAAACACACACATTATGTTATTCTGTCCTCGTGGAGACCTAAAATGTGTTTCCATCTCTAACCCATAACCCTAAACCTAACCACTAACTCCTTACCCCAACACTAATTGTAACCCTGAACCCAACCCCTAAGCTTAAAATAGCCTTTGTCCTCATGGGGACATGGGAAATGTCCCCACGAGGGAGGATTGTGCTTGTTTTTTTTTCTATCCTTATGGGGACTTTGGGGGATTTTAGGTCCTCACAAGGATATAAGAACCAACCAACCAACATACACACCTCCACCATTAGAGTCCTGTGTGATTGATAACCCCCTCTTCCATTCCACCCCAGACATTGATGAGTGCGAGAGCCCCAACGCCTGCAGCCAGATCTGCATCAACTACAAGGGAGACTTCAAGTGTGAATGCTACCAAGGCTATGAGATGGACCCCGTCACCAAGACCTGCAAGGCAGAGGGTGAGTGACAGCGGGAGGGAAGGGAGAGAGTGAGGGTTGAAGCAGAGGGAGGAAGGAATGAAGGGAAGGACAGAGACAGAGACAGAGAGAGAGAGAGAGAGAGAGAGAGAGAGAGAGAGAGAGAGGGAGGTAGAGACATCAAGTATGAGTGCTACGAAGGCTATGAGATGGACCCCGTCACCAAGACCGGCAAGGCAGAGGGTGAGTGACAGCGGGAGGGAAGGGGGATAGGGAGGGAGGGAGGAGGAAAAGAGATGAACCCCAAACCGATCCCTAGCCCATACCCCTTAAGCACTCATGTAGAATTGGATAGGTGTAAGCAGTATGGTTCAAATTCCACCTAGACTGTCAGATAGCAAGGTGGAGCTTTCAGCGTTGTTCATATCCATTCTCCTGAGATCTAGTGCCTATGGATGTGTGGCACAGGAGCTGGAGAAAAAAATTGAATATTTATACAGAAAGATCATAAGGTTATATCCGCTCTCTGTTTGCTGCATCAACAAGCACCCAAGAGGTTCAATTAGGTGTTTCTGTATTTCAGGAAAGAAACGACACCCTTAGCACCCATATAAAGGTTTTAATGCCATATTGTTTTTTTGATAACAAAGAAGCACTTACGTTTTCCTCGGAATTATCTTGTTGCTCCTCATTGTCTTTTCATGCACCTGGGTTCGAACGTCATCTAAAACACCTAACTAGTGTCAGTATGACTACTGATTCACACACACACACACACACACACACACACACACACACACACACACACACACACACACACACACACACACACACACACACACACACACACACACACACACACACACACACACACACACACACACACACACACACACACACACTCTCATACTTACACACACACAGCCCAGCCATGCTGAATGATATTAGTGCATTTTAATGAGAGTAATATCACAGCAGTCGACAGGCTTGAGGGACCCGCTGCTACTTTAGTCACACTCCCTCACTCACTCATTCACAAACTCACTCATTCACGCACTCACTGACACACACACACACACACCGCTGCGTCTTTAGTCGGTGAATCAGCGCTGTGTGTAACTCTCCCACTCCTTCCAATTAGGAAAGGAAACATGGCCTCTTCTCTCAATTCCTCTCTCTCTTCAAGCTTTTGGAGATTATTTTCTGAGGAGACAGGAATGACAGAAATGACCCTCTTGGCATTGTTATTTTGGGGAGGTACTCATGTCACGCTATTAGAAATAATTTGTTGTAATGAGCTAAACTGCTGTGACTCACCTTGGTACCCTGAGGGCATGTGAGCGTAATTAGATTGATTCCGAATGTAAATACGTCTCTCTGTCGCTAAAGCTAGATAGGAAAGTAGTGTGGTTTAATTAGATGATGTTTCTTTATCCTGCTCCACTAACTTTTGAGGTTTTTTGTTGGCAAGCGTCTATACAGTGTGCACTTGCGTATCATGTACGCCATGTGGACTAGGCTATTTCAGCCACACCCGTTGCTGACAGGTGTATAAGATCTAACACACAGCCTTGCAATCTCCATAGACAAACATTGGCAGTAGAATGGTTTACAGCTGTGAGTCTTTCTGGGTAAGTCTTTCTGGGTAACGCTACTTAACAGCTGCTACCCCTGAGCCGTAATTAATCAATTTGACTATTTGTATTTTACACTGCTGCTACTCACTGTTTACCCCTACCTACATGTACATATTACCTCATTTACCTTGACTAACCTGTACCCCCACACATTGACTCGGTTATTGTTACTTTTTTACTTGTTTATCTAGTAAATATTTTATTAACTCTTATTTCATTAAAACTGCATTGTTGGTTAAGGGCTTGTAAGTAAGCATTTCACTGTAAGTTCTACACCTGTTGTATTCGGCGCATGTGATAAATAAAAGGAGATTTGATTGGAAAAGTCAAGGGGTGTGAATACTTTCTTACCCCTTCCGTAGAAAGAGCCCAGGAAGATGGGCCATAGAATTTGAATTCTGGCCATAGAAAATGGCTGAAATAAGTTGACCTCTCCACTTTCCCTTCTACAGGGAAGTCTCCCTACCTGATGTTCACCAACCGCCATGAGATCCGTCGGGTGGACCCAGTGAAGAAGGATTACAGCCAGGTGCTGGCAACCCAGAAAAACGCTGTGGCGCTTGACATAGACGTGGCCAATAACCGCCTGTTCTGGTGCGACCGCTTCCACCGCAACATCTACAGGTACTGGTTCTGACACTTGACCTTAGGGTTGCAATTTACATTTCCTGAAACTTTCCCCAAGTTCACAGGTTTTTCAGAGATTCTACTTGGCGGATTTCCAATTGAAGCATTGCCTCCTGATTCCCACCTGGGAACTTTGAGGGGAAAAAATCTGACCCCTTTCCGGATAGTTAACCTATGAACTTTGGGAAGGACAATCACTCGCTCCCTCACTCACTAATGTCCTTATGCAATCACCTCTTAGGATTGCTTTGTTTTTGAAACTGTTTCGTCTTGAAAAATAAATATATTTCAAAAGTTGTTCATCTGAACGCATTTCAACACAGATGGATTGGATTAATATGGATTCATCTAGTGGATTATGTAAATTCTTATATTATCATTTTTTTCCTACTTGGGTGGGAGCCAGTCACATTTAATGAACTCATACCTCTCTAACCTCTACCTGGTGTCTCTTATCCCACATGGGAGTGTGCTAATTGGGACAGTATATCAGAGAACTGGAATCTATATGCATTACCTATACTCATCTCCCCTGTTGTAAAAGTGCCCAGTCATTAGCTTGTAGGACAGCTCCCTGTGTGGACAGCTGCTATTCTGGATACAGTGTCTCACCTACAGAGACTGACTGTGAGATGAACCCTTTGAAATTAACGCAAGGTTAATTTATTTTGTTAAGCCATGGCCAGCCACAAGTGTCACTGTTACTGGCACCACTAGGACCATCAGCAATTGAAGCAGAGATTCAAACCAACACAGATTACTGACCTGTGCACTAGAGGTCTTCACGGGTCCAAAAAGTTAAGTCTGTTCTGAATTGGATCGTTGGCTTTCCCACCTGACCCGATATTCATTCTGACCCGCTCAGAATGAACCCGAGGACAGTCAGGCCCGTTCTGAAGAGGGCTGTTGATAATAAGACACAAACAGACCCGTGCTGGTTTCGGATCCCAGAGACCCTTTCAGATCTGAGAGAAGAACGAAAGAGCGAAATAAACCGCCGACTGGGTGCTGCCAGTGCCGTCAATAAACAAGCAATATTGTCCAAATGATCCACAGTTACATGTCCTTAAAAATTGCGTATAACAACAACAAAAGTATGTGTTGTGTTTCGATGTGTGTAGCATATTCAAAACTTTATAGCCTATTGTTTTATTGGTTTTTACTTTCCTGAAACATGAATTGCCCCCCTCGGAGATTTAAGCGCTTTATTCATCAGGGCATTGCTTGCATGTAGGCCTATAAGCTAAGGCATCCGCTGTATGATATTAATATTGCAATATATAAAGGAAGAGAAGCTTACTCCTCGCCCTAGAAAGACCAAGAGAAAGATCGAGATGTGCCAGCAATATGTTCCCAATACCAACAAGCGTCCGCTATACAGCTAAAACATCCAAAAGGAAGCTAACTTGTTTTTGATATATTATATTGTTAGATTAAAGGAGTAACTCTGGTAGGCCTAAAACATTCCTCCTCACCTGAAGTTCAACTGTCGGAGCCAGTTGGAGGGCTGATGCGTTCTGCCTCCATAGGCCTGCAGTAGCTAATCCTACTAATAGCCACACCACGTCAAACCTTGACAACTTTATTAGGGTAGTATCAAAAGTAAGTTATTGTTCCACAACTGCTCTACCTATATCAGAACATCCCAGTATTCATACCTAAATCCTTTCATAAACAACTGGACTCAATTATCAACCCTTTCATCTGGGATTATAAAACACACAGGATAGGTAAAAAACACCTCTGTAAATCCAAGATGGAAGGAGGATTGTCTCTCCCAAATTTTATATTTTATTACTGGGCCGCTAACCTCCGCATTGTTACGTTTCTGTTGGATGACGTACTCCCGGCATCCAGCTGGCTTAGTATGGAGCGGGAGGAGTGTCACCCCTTCTCTATTGGTGCTGTGATTTTGTCGCCTGTCAATCTGGAGATGTCACTTTATTGTAACAATCCTATAATACATAGCACAGTCCGAATCTGGAAGCAAATTAAAGTCCACTTTGAGCTCAGACCAATGTCATTCATGCTCCCTATCGCCAGGAATCCGTCCTTTGCCCCTTCTAACCTTGATAACACCTTTGAGAGATGGGGAGAGTTGGGGATAAGCACCATAGGGGATTTATACATAGAAGGGACCTTTGCTTCCTTTGAGCTGCTGAGGGAAACTTATAATCTTCCCAGAAGTAATTTTTTCAGATACCTACAAATTAGAGACTACGTTAGAAAACACCTCCCAACATTTGAGAATGCTAAACCTTCCATGTTTGACGGATGCATGAAAATATGCCCCACCTCAGATAAACTGATATCGCGTCTATATGATGCTTTTCAATCTGTTAGCACACCTTCTACTGATGCCATCAAGGCAAAATGGGAGGAAGAACTAGGGACTGACATCTCAGTGGCAGACTGGGAAGAGAGCTTGGAGTATATCCACACATGCTCCATTAATTCCAGACATCGTCTCATACAATTCAAGGTATTACACAGATTACACTATTCCAAAACTAAACTGCATAGGATATTTCCTGATACATCCCCTACATGTGATAAATGTCAGGCCACGCAGGGTACACTACTCCACTGCTTTGCCCTATGCTCTAGCTTGCATGGTTATTGGTGTGGAATTTTTAGGATCCTCTCTGAAGTTTTGGAGACTTCAATAGATCCAGACCCGCTTCTGATAATCCTGGGAGTATCTGAGTCCCTAAACAGATTAACCAACCCCCAAAAACAACTAATCTCGTATGGTCTCATCTCGGCAAAAAAACTAATCTTGTTGTTTTGGAAAAGGAGGGAAGCGCCCTCTACCAAATTATGGCTCAGTGAATTGGCAAACACTGTACACTTAGAAAGAATTAGATATATTCTGAACAATAAATTATCTACATTTGATAAAATCTGGCAGCCTTTCCTCTCCTACTTGGACGAGTCGGCGCTGTGAATTTGTACTTATTAACGCACTCTCAATGGTAAAATTTTTATCTACCTTTGGGCAGCGTGTGCTGGCCCTACCACCCGAGCAGTTGGGAGGGGGGAAATAGGGGATAGGGGGGACATCTTCCCTCTTTCTTTCTACGTGTCCTTGTTTTGTATGTCGTGTTCTGTATTATTTGTTCTGCACCCAGAACTCTGGGTCTTGTTGTTCCTGTATGCTCTTTTATGTTTAGATAAGAATTGTATACCTGTCATGTATACCTATACACCATTCTTGTGTGTGTTTAATAAAAATATTTGAAACAAAAAGTAAGTTATTGTTTATAGGGAAAACATAAACAGGTTATTATATTGTGGCATTAAATGAAGTTTAATTGGTTTTTCCTTTTCATGTTTTGAGAGCGAGTAGCCCTAGTAACCCTACCGGTAAATCTATTATGTTTCGGCAAACACAACATTACAGTTGGAACTTAATTTGTTCGAAGAAAATCGCTCAACATAATGAAACAAAATACTTGTTGCATATTTAAAGAACTGATTTGAATAAAAGATGGCTAATTAAAATCACACATGTAAAATAACCTTTATAAAAGTGTCTTCAGCAGGGATATAAACCTCCTCTGGCAGACCGTTACCAGTCTGACGTTTTCTCAAGTTTAAATCTCCTTTAAAATTGATTCACAGTGCACAGGTTATCTATCTGCGTTGAATCCTGGCTCTTACTTTCGAGGTAGCTGGTGCAAGTCTTTGAGTGTGATTCACAAGCTTTTCTTTTTACACTCTCTCCCACACTCTCTCCCACACACTCTCTCCCACAGTGCTCTGATCCCGGAGGCCAGTGTCCCGTCCCAGCAGATGACCCTGGTGGACTCTGGCTCTCTCCTCTCCCCCGAGGGCCTGGCCCTAGACTGGGTCCAGCACAACCTCTACTGGACCGACTCGGGCCACAAGACCGTCTCGGTGGCCTCGGCCTACGACGGCCTCAAGAGGAGGGTGCTGGTGGACACGGAACTCAGCGAGCCCAGAGCCATAGCCCTGGACCCCCAGCACGGGTAAGTGTGGGGGGTTGTGTGTTGGTTTGTGGTCATGTTGGTGCAACCACCTCGTGAATCAAGAAGGCCAACAATGCCATGTTGAAAAGACAAGAGCACAGGTGAAAAACGAGCTCCTGCTCTGGCAGAACTTCCACCAGTAATATATAATGTCCACTGCGCCACAGAGTGTTACAGGCACAGATATGACCTCACCAGTGGTCAGCACAGTCACTGTACTTGTGATATGTTTTAACATTGTCATTGTCGTCAATGAGGACGAACGAACATGAGTTGGACACCGATGTGAATGTTTGTCAATATGTAGAGATTATGTATGTCTGTGTAAACAAGCATACAGCAGTAAACAGCTTGATTTCGTGTTGGTTTCCCTAGACTATCATAATATAGGCCATTTAGCAGATGCTTTTTTCCAAGCCGACTTAGTCATGCAGGCATACATTTTACCTAATGGTGGTCACGGGGATCAGCCCACTATCCTGGCTTTGCAAGCGCTCTACCAACTGATCTACAGAGGACCACCATTCCTCTCCCCAGGTTCATGTACTGGTCTGACTGGGGCACCCGGGCCAAGATTGAGAAGGCTGGGATGAATGGGGTGGACCGACAGGTCTTGGTGTCCGACAACATTGAGTGGCCCAACGGCATCACCCTAGGTAAGAGGGCGCGGCGCGCACACTCTCACACAGACTCGCATATATGGTCACATATACACACACACACACACACACACACACACACACACACACACACACACACACACACACACACACACACACACACACACACACACACACACACACACACACACACACACACACACACACACAAACACAAACAGATCCAGGCAGACCCAGACGCACACACGCACGCACACACAGGGAGGGGGGGGGGGTTTACACAACACCACTTTTAGGTGAGCGCCTTACAGTGGGTTTTCACCAACAACAAATTCGGCATTAGAAGTTCTGCCCCCAGCGAGATATGCGGGGGCTTGTAGGAAGGTAAAGCGGTGAGAATCCTGCTAGTGGAGTGGTCGAAAAAGTTCAGCTCTGCTCTACTTTATGCAAATTTCACGCGAAGCGTTGGGTTGGAACGAAGCGTTGTCAAGAGGAGGCGCCGCGTGAGATTTACCCTGTTGAAAGCCTTTGCTGAAATGCTTTGGTTTTAACAATAAAATATGTTTTTTTCAAGCGAGCTTAAAAATATTTTTTTCCTCGATATCTGTGCGCCTTAGAAACCTTTTAACACCAGAACCCTTGGGCCTCAACCTAATGAGCAGTCATTGTGACTGCAACACTCTAACAGTGTAATTAATACATTTCATATATGCTATCGCAAAAATAATAAGGCCTTGGGTAACATTAGAATACTAATATTATTATTTTATAACGCAACAGAATTTTCATTGTGTTATGAGGGCTTTTTGTAAAAACACAACATTCAAGTGTTCAATCAATTTTATTCATGGCGTGCCTTTGTTACAACGATGAAACAGAATGCATATGTGTTGGAACACGGTAACAGCTTCTTATTACGACAAAATAAAAATCACCGGGACGCATGGTCGAATGATGAAAATATCAGTAGCCTAAACATTATGAGTGCCAAGTGACCTTGATAAATAGTGAAAATCAGCACAAAGATATTCAAATAAAAAATGTATTGGACACATAGACATGGTTAGCAGATGTTAATGTGAGGGTAGCGAAATGCTTGTGCTTCTGGTTCTGACAGTGCAGGAATATCTAACAAGTAATCTAACAGTTCCCCAAAATCTACCTAAATACACAGAAATCTAAAAGGGGTGAATGAGAATATGTACAAAAAAATATATGGATGAGCGATGGCCGAGCTTCATAGGCAAGGGTAACGATGTACGCTGAGAGTCGGGAAGCAAGTTCCGAGAGTGAATACATTGAATGAATGAATTAACAAAACAAGTAACACAAACAGCACACCGACATGAGACAGCTACAATGATGACTGGGGAAGAAACCAAAGGGGGTGACATTTAAAGGGCAGGTAATCGAGGAGGTGATGGAGTCCAGGTGAGTGTCATTATGCACGTAACGCTGGTGACAGGTGGGAGCCCTAACGAGCAGCCTGGTGACCTAGACGCCGGAGAGGGAGCACACGCGACAGCAAGGTGCGATAGATGGTATAAAATACAGTTGAAGTCGGACGTTTACATACACTTAGGTTGGAGTCATTAAAGCGTGTTTTTCAACCACTCCACAAATTTCTTCTTAACAAACTATAGTTTTAGCAAGTCGGTTAGGACATCTACTTTGTGCATGACACAAGTAATTTTTCTAATTGTTTGTAGACACATTATTTCACTTATAATTCACTGTATCACAATTCCACTAGGTCAGAGGTTTACATACACTAAGTTGACTGTGCCATAAAAATGATGTCATGGCTTTAGAAGCTTCTGTTAGGCTAATTGACATCATTTGAGTCAATTGGAGGTGTACCTGTGGATGTATTTCAAGGCCTACCTTCAAACTCAGTGCATCTTTGCTTGACATCGTGAGAAAATCAAAGGAAATCAGCCAAGACCTCCACAAATCTGGTTCATCCTTGGGAGCAATTTCCAAATGCCCGAAGGTTCCACGTTCATCTGTACAAACAATAGTACGCTTGTATAAACACCATGGGACCACGCAGCTGTCATACCGCTCAGGAAGGAGACGCGTTTTGTCTCCTAGAGATGAACATACTTTTGCGCAAAAAGTGCAAATCAATCCCAAAACAACAGGACCTTGTGAAGATGCTGGAGGAAACAGGTACAAAAGTGTCTATATCCACAGTAAATCGAGTCCTATATCGACATAACCCGAGAGGCCGCTCAGCAAGGAAGAAGCCTCTGCTCCAAAACCGCCTAAAAAAGACAGACTACAATTTGCAACTGCACATGGGGACAAAGATTGTACTTTTTGGAGAAAAGTCCTCTGGTCTGATGAAACAAAAATAGAACTGTTTGGCCATAATGACCATCATTATGTTTGGAGGAAAAAGGAGGAGGCTTGCAAGCTGAAGAACACCATCCCAATCATGATGCACAGGGGTGGCAGCATCATGTTGTGGGGGTGCTGCAGGAGGGACTGGTGCACTTCACAAAATAGATGGCCCAGCTTTGATGCACCTGTACTGACCTCTACTTCTGGATGGTAGCGATGTGAACAGGCAGTGGCTCGGGTAGCTGTTGTCTTTGATTATATTTTTTGCCTTCCTGTGACATCGGGTGCTATAGGAGTCATGGAGGGCAGGTAGTTTTCCCCCAGTGATCGCGTTGTGCAGACCGCACCACCCTATGGAGGGCCTTGCGGTTGAGGGCGGAGCAGTTGCCGTACCAGGCTGTGATACAGCCCAACAGGATGCTCTTGATTGTGGATCTGTAAATGTTAGTCAGGGTTTTAGGTAACAAGCCAAATGTCATCAGCCCCCTGAGGTTGAAGAGGTGCTGTTGCGCCTTCTTCACCACACTGTCTGTGTAGGTGGACCATTTCAGTTTGTCGTTGATGTGTACACAGAGGAACTTAAAACTTTCCACCTTCTCCACTGCTGTCCCTTCAATGTGGATAGGGGGGTGCTCCCTCTGCTGCTTCCTAAGTCCACGATCGTCTCCTTTGTTTTGTTGACGTTGAGTGTGAGGTTGTTTTCCTGACACCACACTCTGAGTGCCCTCACCTCCTCCCTGTAGGCTGTCTCGTCATTTTTGGTAATTGACGTTGAGTGAGAGGTTGTTTTCCTGACACCACACTCCGAGTGCCCTCACCTCCTCCCTGTAGGCTGTCTCGTCATTTTTGGCAATCAAGCCCCATACTGTTGTGTCGTCTGCGAATTTGATGATTGAGTTGGAGGCATGCATGGCCACGCAGTCATGGGTGAACAGGGAGTACAGGAGTGGGCTGAGCACGCACCCTTGTGGGGCCCTAGTGTTGATGGTAAGTGAGGTGGAGATGTTGTTTCCTACTTTCACCACCTGGGGACGGTCCGTCAAAGTCCAGGACCCAATTGCACAGGGTGGGGATGAGGCCCAGGGCCTCCAGCTTGATGTTAAGCTTGGTGGGTACTATGGTGTTGAATGCTGAGCTGTAGTCAATGAACAGCATTCTTACATAGGTATTCCTGTTGTACATGATGGGATAGGGCAGTGTGGTGGCAATTGCGTCGTCTGTGGGCCTGTTAGGGCTTTATGCAAATTGAAGTGGGTCTATGGTGGCCGGTAAGGAGGTGGCCGGTAAGGAGTTGCTACGGGATGGTATGGTGGCCGGTAAGAAGGTGGCCGGTAAGGAGGTGCTACAGGGTGGTGTAGTGGCCGGTAGGTAAGGAGGTGGCCGGTAAGGAGGTGCTACGGGATGGTCTGGTGGCCGGTAAGGAGGTGGCCGGTAAGGAGGTGCTACGTGGTGGTATGGTGGTCGGTAAGGAGGTGGCCGGTTAAGGAGGTGCTACGGGATGGTATGGTGGCCGGTAAGGAGGTGGCCGGTAAGGAGGTGCTACGGGATGGTATGGTGGCCGGTAAGGAGGTGGCCGGTAAAGAGGTGCTACGGGGTGGTATGGTGGCCGGTACGGAGGTGCTACGGGGTGGTATGGTGGCCGGTAATGAGGTGCTACTGGGTGGTATGGTGGCCGGTACGGAGGTGCTACGGGGTGGTATGGTGGCCGGTAAGGAGGTGCTACGGGGTGGTATGGTGGCCGGTAAGGAGGTGACATGATCCTTGACTAGTCTCTCAAAGCACTTCATGATTACAGAAGTGAGTGTAGTAGTCATTTAGTTCAGTTATCTTTGCCTTCTTGGGGGGATAAAATAATGGTGGCCATCATGAAGCATGTGGGAACAGCAGACTGGGATAGGGAGCGATTGAATGTGTCTATAAACATACCAACCAGCTGGTCTGCACATGCTCTGGCATTATAATGAATTATATTGAATGTGTCAATATGACAGTAGTAAAAAACTGTCAATTATTGTTATTGTCAGCTCGTGCTTACATTGAGTGCATCTTTGCGCAATGGAATCAGTTGGATTAAATTGATCTGTTATCCCTTGTCCTAACAGTTGATACATTCTTTGTAACTGTCACTTGCTTGGCACTTTAACAGACCTTTGTTTGCTTGTTTTACTTAATAGTCTCCAGTTTTCCGCTGTGCAGGTGCCTTATTTTGCAGAGGGAGGGTTCTCCCATCTCACGTTGTTCATGGTGCCCGACTGGGCTTGTTTTCTTTGCAGTAGTTGTTCGCCAATGACAATGAGGTGAAGAAATTGCCCATGGTGACATTTCTCCCCTTGCCAACAACATCAGGTTCTACAAGCCTCATCACCGGCATTCTCCTATACTCGCTCACCTTCTGCCCGATGTGAATCTTTTCCCAGGTGTTGAAAGCTGTTCGGCATGTACAGTTACGCATGCTCTCACTGTGTAGCCTACTCCAAGTAGGTCAGAGTAGACTGATAAGACTACTTGGATTGGTGGACTGATATAGGGTACATGCCATTTAGAGATTATGATTAGAGTATACCAATGCAATAGAATGGCCCGCCCTGTTCTTCATTCACAATTGGTGATTACATCATTAGGCATCGTTCGCTTCCCCTCGCTCAACAACTCACCCATTCTCCCTTTCTCCCACATCATACTTGACCTCGTTTATTTCATCTGTTGTTATATTGGTTCAAATGAGTTTTGGGATACTTTAGGATCAGTATCGAGGCAGTTATGGGCGTGATTATCAGCTGGGGAGAAGGAGCGGAGCAGGCCGAACTGTTGGGAAAAGGAGGGTCAATGGGGGAAAACCGTTCAAAAAATGGAAGGTTATAACTCCAGTTCTGTGTGTGATATTAAGATTCTAACACTGACGATGTGTTATATAGATTTATTTTGGAAAAGTAGCAGTCAAAATAACTGCGTTTAGCAGTTCCAATGTCAACAATGATAATACAGTCCATCTGTAAAGTGATTTTCCTTAGTTTCTTGCTTTGTTTTGGTTTGGTTTTCACTAGTTTTGTTACATAGTGAACTTAGACTTTTACAGTTGATAACTCATCTCCTTCGAGTTGAAACTTCTTGATATAACCCCAATTGATTGTTTGACTAAATATTATAATGAACAGTGTTTTCAGAGCTTTATGTCTGCCCAAGTGGCCATCAATGTGTGTGTGTGTGTGTGTGTGTGTGTGTGTGTGTGTGTGTGTGTGTGTGTGTGTGTGTGTGTGTGTGTGTGTGTGTGTGTGTGTGTGTGTGTGTGTGTGTGTGTGTGTGTGTGTGTGTGTGTGTGTGTGTGTGTGTGTGTGTGTGTGTGTGTGTGTGTGTGTGTGTGTGTGTGTGTGTATCAGATGTAGCCAACAGACGTCTGTACTGGGTGGACTCCAAGCTGCACCTCATCTCCAGCGTGGACCTGAACGGGGCTCACCGCCGGACACACCTGTCCTCTTCAGAGAGACTGGGACACCCCTACGCACTGGCCGTGTTTGAGGTGAGAGAGTGTGTGTGTGTGGTTTTGCCGGTGTGTGCCGCTCTAATGGGAACATCTTGCGAGTGAAGGGTTGAGCGAGCAGAGGAATAAGCTAGGTGTCTGTGGAAATGCTTTTAATGAGCTGAAATAAAGGCTGATGAGAAGTTGTAGACACAGATAGAGGGTGGAAGGGTAGGAGAGAGGTGAAAAGAGAGGGGAAGGGGCAGAGAGAACTTTATTCTGGAAAAATAAAGTCATAAAAAATGATCTATGTGGGTTAAGATGGGAAATGAAGGCCTGACAATTAATTGTCTATTCAATTATATACTTTCAGTTAGGGTTGCATATTATCGTAACTTTCCCAAAATTCCCATGTTTCCCAGTTGGAAGATTACCGGAATTAGGAAGGAAAGAGCAGGAAATCAAAATCCTACAACCAGGATTTCTGGAAAACCTGAGAATTTTTGTAAAGTTACCAGAATTTTGCAACCCTTGTCCCATTTATCCTAGGATCAGCCAGGGTACACAATAACTATTTGTGTAACGCCAATAGTTATTATACAAGCTACAAAAGTTAAAGGGGTAGTTCCCCCAAATTACAAAATAACACATCGGTTTCCTTAAAGGCCCAGTGCAGTCAACTAGTTTTATATACATTTCCATACTATGAGGTTGGAATAATACTGTGAAATTGTAAAAGCTGAAAATTCAGCCTGTTTTGGTGGGATGGCGCTTTGGTATGGTGTTATTAATAGACAAATAAGAAAGAATGTTCCAAACCTCTCTGCCAATAACAGCTAGTTTTCAGTTTTCCCCATCCCCGCTCAGACATTCCTAGCTAAATTATTTATTGAGAAATTAAGCTTTGCCAAGAAGCTATTTTTGTTGTTGTGTGGTTTTTGTTGTTGTAGAATCACAGTAAAGCACTTAATTGTTACCCAGAAAGGATTTGATATTGATATAAAAACATCTGCATTGAACTTTGAAGCAATCTATGGACAATGCATGACAGCAATCCATGCTTTGGTTTTGTTTACCAAGCCACTGTTTCAAATGCTAACTTTTTTGTGTTTGTTGCACAAATATATTAGCATTATTAGCATTTTTGCGTATCATGTCTAAATCATCCATAAGTAACTTCATTGAGCTATACAATCAACTTGTGATTTTTTTTACCCCTATTTTGAGGTATCCAATTGGTAGTTATAGTCCTGTCCCATCGCTGCAACTCCCGTACATCCTCCGAAACACAACCCAGCCAAGCCACGCTGCTTCTTGACACAACACCCACTCAAACAGGAAGCCAGCCGCACCAATGTGTCAGAGGAAACACCGTACACACCTGGCGGCCATGTCAGTGTGCATTGCGCCCGGTCCAGCCACAGGAGTCGCTAGTGTGCGATGGGACAGGAACATCCCTGCCGGCCAAACCCTCCCCTAACCAGGACGACGCAGGGCCAATTGTGCGCCGCCCCATGGGTCTCCCGGTCACGGCCGGCTTCAACAGAGCCTGGACTCGAACCAGGTTCTCTAGTGGCACAGCTAGCATAGCAATGCAGTGCCTTAGACCACTGCGCCACTCGGGAGGCCTTAAGGATGATTTTGACATGAAGCTCAAACATGCTAATATACTGTAGGTACCATGTCCTCCTAATTCAATATCTAGACACATTTTTTTAATGTCTTTCAAATATCATTAATTTCCGACTTGACTGTCCCCATTACCCTCCCCATTACCCTCCTGAGACAGAAGTAGAGACAGCCATTAAGTAATTAATGGCGCTACACAGACGGAGTGATCGTTACCCTGGGATGCTATCTTCTCCTAAACAAATATCAACACACGTTAGATTTATTTTTATTTTTTTACTGTGTACGTCTTTCATTGCTTGACTGTCCTTATTGACCTATGCAGACTAGGGACCCCAGGCGGAAAGACAATCAAGTCATTGAATGGTGTAACGCTGACTGACGGAGCTATCATTAGCCGCGCTGTGTCGCGCAGCGCTTGATGTCTGTGTTTCGTCTCCCACTGCTGTGTGCGCGGGTGTGTGTTTAGTCTATGACTGCTGTGTTTGTTTTGTCTTCCCCTCTGGGACGACAGACTGTGCGGAATAAACAGAGGAGTTAGTGGAGAGGAGAGGGAGCTGAGAGCTGCCCACAGAGCTCTGTTTTTGTTAGTGACACACACACTGTAGGCAAGGGCCACAACATTGGCACACACAGATGCAAGTGCGTGGGCACATATATACACACACACACACACACACACACACACACACTGCAGTCAGGGCCACAACACTGGCACACACATGCATATTGATGTACACACATACAGATTATTGCACGTACACACAGATGCTCGTATGCACACACACACTGCAGGCACAGCTTTGACACACTGGCATCCGCCCAGATTAAAGTTTTACTGCTGGCCCTAGTCATATCGCACACAGACAGGCTGGCAGCTGGGTAACGGGTGGGCCAGAGGGAAGTGTCTGTCTATGTGATGTGTGTGTGCTTATGCATACACAGCATGTGTTTGTGCGTGGTGCAATTGCTTGCTCCCATGTAGGGCTGCGGTGGTCATGAAACTTTGGAACGTCTACATCGGGGATCATTAACTAAATTCAGCTGTGGCACAACTTTCTATTTTGCGGATGGTCAGGGGGCCGGAACATATTTACTAATAATTTGGGGACTGAAAATTGACGGCAAGAAGCCCAAACAGATATAATATTAGACTAAAACATAACAATTTTATACCTTGCTTACATTTGTATACCATCACATATACTGAACAAAAATATAAACCCAACGTGTCAAGTGTTTGTTCCATGTTTCATGAGCTGAAATAAGCAATTCCAGAAATGTTCCATATGCACAAAAATATTATTTCTCTCAAATTTTGCCAAGATACATCCCTGTTCGTGAGCATTTTTCCTTTGCCAAGATAATCCATCCACCTGACAGGTGTGGCATATCAAGAAGCTGATTAAACAGCATGATCATTACACAGGTGCACCTTGTGCGGGAGACAATAAAATGCCACTCTAAAATGTGCAGTTTAGTCACATAACACAATGCCACAGATGTCTCAAGTTTTGAGGGAGTGTGCAATTGGCATGCTGACTGCAGGAATGTCCACCAGAGTTGTTGCCAGAGAATGTTATGTTCATTTCTCTACCATAAGCTGCCTCCATTGTCGCTTCAGAGAATAGCCTCACAAACAGCCTCACAACCGCAGACCACGTGTAACCGCGCCAACCCAGGACCTTCACATCCAGCTTCTTCACCAGCCACCCGGACAGCTGATGAAACTGAGTATATCTGTCTGTAATAAAGCCCTTTTGTGGAGAAAAACTCATTCTGATTGGCTGGGCCTAGCTCCCCAGTGGGTGGGCCTATGCCCTCTCAGGCCCATCCTCAGGCTCTCAGGCCCAGCCTCAGGCTCTCAGGCTCAGACTGCGCCGCTGCCCAGTCATGTGAAATCCATAGATAAGGGCCTAATTCATTTATTTCAATTGACTGATTTCCTTATATGCACTGTGCATTTTCTTTCATTCTGAGACCCGTAGGTGGACGCTCGGTTTGGGCAATATACTGTTCATACCGTATACCGGGGTATTATGAAATACCGCCGATATGATTTTCAATACCGTTTAAAAAAAATGTACTGTAACTCAGTAACATTTTTGAAATAGTTGCATGTTGCATATTTTTGTTCAGTATATCTCTCTATTATGCGGGAATACTTTGGAACAGATTTCCAAAATTAAAATCACTTGGAGTTGATATGCTGGGATTTTTATATTATTTTATGTCCAACAATAAAAAATAAAAAATAATTGATTACAAAAAATGTGCAGAAATCTTGGGGGGTTAAATCAAATCCTGCAGGCCACCAGTTGAGGAACCATTTTAAAAAGTGTAATAAATCCATTTAATAAACACCATCACAATAATAAAGCCATCACAAAAAAATCCATGATTTATTTTAGGCAGGTCTTAAGAAATATTATGATATGAAGAATATATATTTCAGAAGAGCATATTCTGGAGTTGGGCTTGTGTTACTGATCTGGCTATATGCCTTGCCACTGGCCTAGGCTGTAGGCTCGTTCATTCAGCAGACAAGATTTGCTTATGCCATTATTTCATATTATTTTAGAGTAAGAAGAATACAATTTGAACATAGCTAAATTAAATAAAGGATATTGTTCCCCAAAGGATTTCTGAGCGATTGTGCACATTGAGCAGCTGTTGAGTGGTTGTAAAAAGTGATCATTTGGATAAGAGCGTCTGCTAAATGACTTAAATGTAAATGTAAATGTAAACAGGTCCTATATGCTTAATATAAAGTTATTCAGCTACTTTAGTTGTGATACAAACCTATTATAAATCAAAACATATATGGGCTGCATGATGCAACTAATTTGAAAAAGTCAACAACAAAAAATGTATGGGCTCTGTTTATTGCCTCCGTAGACTGCACACGGTTGGGCATCAGTCTCTCATTCACAAGCGATACTATTTTCACCTATCAGACTATTCATCAATTGAATCTTGTCTTTACATATACAAAATAATATGTGTGGAATTTGTTTCGATATACAATGGGCCATTATCAAACGGGACATGTAATCTGTGTGCTCATATGCCAAATTGAGAAATAAATATAGTAGCCTAGCAATATAGCTGGGATCCTCCTCTTTTGAAAAGAGGCAATTAAAACATATTTTTTTCACACGGGATTGCATATAGAAATGTTGCGCAATTCCTGGGTTTATAAGAAAACGTAATTCATTCCACGCATTGACCAGCTATTTGAAGAACTGGCTCTCGCTATGCGACAGGTGATGATGCCCTGTTCCCAGAGAACTACCCTCCTGAAGGTTTTTGCTCCAACCTCAGATGTTACTAACCTGTTTAGCCATTGTGGTTAATAACACATACCCCACTGCCTTATTCCACTGTGGTAATGACATATACACTGCTGCCTTATTCCACTGTGGTAATGACATATACCCAGCTGCCTTATTCCACTGTGGTAATGACATATAGCCTGCTGCCTTATTCCACTGTGGTAATGACATATACCCTGCTGCCTTATTCCACTGTGGTAATGACATATACCCAGCTGCCTTATTCCACTGTGGTAATGACATATACCCCATCTGCCTTATTCCACTGTGGTAATGACATATACACTGCTGCCTTATTCCACTGTGGTAATGACATACACTGCTGCCTTATTCCACTGTGGTAATGATATATACCCCGCTGCCTTATTCCACTGTGGTAATGACATATACCCCGCTGCCTTATTCCACTGTGGTAATGACATATACCCCATCTGCCTTATTCCACTGTGGTAATGACATATACCCCATCTGCCTTATTCCACTGTGGTAATGACATATACACTGCTGCCTTATTCCACTGTGGTAATGACATACACTGCTGCCTTATTCCACTGTGGTAATGATATATACCCCGCTGCCTTATTCCACTGTGGTAATGACATATACCCCGCTGCCTTATTCCACTGTGGTAATGACATATACCCCATCTGCCTTATTCCACTGTGGTAATGACATATACCCAGCTGCCTTATTCCACTGTGGTAATGACATATACCCAGCTGCCTTATTCCGCTGTTGTAATGACATATACCCAGCTGCCTTATTCCACTGTGGTAATGACATATACCCCGCTGCCTTATTCCACTGTGGTAATGACATATACCCCATCTGCCTTATTCTGCTGTGGGAATGACATTATACCCCGCTGCCTAATTCCGCTGTGGTAATGACATTATACCCCGCTGCCTTATTCCGCTGTGGTAATGACATATACCCCGCTGCCTTATTCCACTGTGGTAATGACATATACCCAGCTGCCTTATTCCGCTGTTGTAATGACATATACCCAGCTGCCTTATTCCACTGTGGTAATGACATATACCCCGCTGCCTTATTCCACTGTGGTAATGACATATACCCCATCTGCCTTATTCCACTGTGGTAATGACATTATACCCCGCTGCCTAATTCCGCTGTGGTAATGACATTATACCCCGCTGCCTTATTCCGCTGTGGTAATGACATTATACCCCGCTGCCTAATTCTGCTGTGGTAATGACATTATACCACGCTGCCTTATTCCACTGTGGTAATGACATATACCCAGCTGCCTTACTCCACTGTGGTAATGAAATATACCCAGCTGCCTTATTTCACTGTGGTAATGACATATACCCAGCTGCCTAATTCCACTGTGGTAATGACATATACACTGCTGCCTTATTCCACTGTGGTAATGACATATACCCAGCTGCCTTACTCCACTGTGGTAATGAAATATACCCAGCTGCCTTATTTCACTGTGGTAATGACATATACCCAGCTGCCTAATTCCACTGTGGTAATGACATATACACTGCTGCCTTATTCCACTGTGGTAATGACATATACCCAGCTGCCTAATTCCTCTGTGGTAATGACATTATACCCCGCTGCCTTATTCCACTGTGGTAATGACATTATACCCAGCTGCCTTATTCCACTGTGGTAATGACATTATACCCAGCTGCCTTATTCCTCTGTGGTAATGACATTATACCCAGCTGCCTTATTCCACTGTGGTAATGACATATACCCCGCTGCCTTATTCCACTGTGGTAATGACATATAACCCATCTGCCTTATTCTGCTGTGGTAATGACATATACACTGCTGCCTTATTCCACTGTGGTAATGACATTATACCCAGCTGCCTTATTCCACTGTGGTAATGACATTATACCCAGCTGCCTTATTCCTCTGTGGTAATGACATTATACCCAGCTGCCTTATTCCACTGTGGTAATGACATTATACCCCGCTGCCTAATTCCGCTGTGGTAATGACATATACCCCGCTGCCTTATTCCACTGTGGTAATGACATATACCCAGCTGCCTTATTCCACTGTGGTAATGACATATACCCCGCTGCCTTATTCCACTGTAGTAATGACATATACCCCATCTGCCTTATTCCACTGTGGTAATGACATATACACTGCTGCCTTATTCCACTGTGGTAATGACATATACGCCGCTGCCTTATTCCACTGTGGTAATGACATATACACTGCTGCCTTATTCCACTGTGGTAATGACATATACCCCGCTGCCTTATTCCACTGTGGTAATGACATATACACTGCTGCCTTATTCCACTGTGGTAATGACATATACACTGCTGCCTTATTCCACTGTGGTAATGACATATACCCCGCTGCCTTATTCCACTGTGGTAATGACATATACACTGCTGCCTTATTCCACTGTGGTAATGACATATACACAGCTGCCTTATTCCACTGTGGTAATGACATATACCCCGCTGCCTTATTCCACTGTGGTAATGACATATACACTGCTGCCTTATTCCACTGTGGTAATGACATATACCCCGCTGCCTTATTCCACTGTGGTAATGACATATACCCCGCTGCCTTATTCCACTGTGGTAATGACATATACCCAGCTGCCTTATTCCACTGTGGTAATGACATATACCCAGCTGCCTTATTCCACTGTGGTAATGACATATACACAGCTGCCTTATTCCACTGTGGTAATGACATATACCCCGCTGCCTTATTCCACTGTGGTAATGACATATACACTGCTGCCTTATTCCACTGTGGGAATGACATATACCCCGCTGCCTTATTCCACTGTGGTAATGACATATACCCAGCTGCCTTATTTCACTGTGGTAATGACATATACCCAGCTGCCTAATTCCACTGTGGTAATGACATATACCCCACTGCCTTATTCCACTGTGGTAATGACATTATACCCAGCTGCCTTATTCCACTGTGGTAATGACATTATACCCAGCTGCCTTATTCCACTGTGGTAATGACATTATACCCAGCTGCCTTATTCCTCTGTGGTAATGACATTATACCCAGCTGCCTTATTCCACTGTGGTAATGACATTATACCCCGCTGCCTAATTCCGCTGTGGTAATGACATTATACCCCGCTGCCTTATTCCGCTGTGGTAATGACATATACCCAGCTGCCTTATTCCACTGTGGTAATGACATATACCCTGCTGCCTATTCCACTGTGCAAATTCCTAAAGAGACTCCTAACTCTCCTAACATTGCTGGTGGATTGGAACGGAGCTTTTCACAGCACAATTGAATCCACAGTAGAGCTCTACTTTTAAAAGTGCAAATCCTCTGTTGCATTGGTACAGTAAGTAGCTAAAAGGGAAAATATGTTCTTATTGAAAGCTGCTACAAATGTAAGACCAGTAAGAAAAAGCTTCTGCGGGAAGGTGGTTAATAATACAGTCCTTATTGTCCATTTTGTGAGAGGAGGAAATGTCTTTCTACTCTAACTGACCTTGTTTGACAATGTTAGCTTTTTGTTAAACATGCTCTACTTCAGTTTTATTAAGTGGATTGTAACACACACACACGCGCACATGCAGACACACTCTCACGCACATTCACCCTATACACACTTCTGTACCACAGGATGTGCTGTCTCGCCGCCGCACTCTAATGGGGATTAAGCCCATGGTTTCCACAGCAACCGTGGAACGATGCCAGCTCCCCTCCGCACAGCATCTTCCCGAAGGCTGATAACGTTAGGGGAACATTCCGGTAAACAGACAGGATATAATGAAATAAACAACCACAGGGTGACGTCTGGTTGCAGTCAGAGTTTGTTTAACCTCCCAACGGAGGAGCAGTGAGAATGCTCACCCTTTACGGTAGCACTGATTTCTGCAGAGAGGGCGATAGCTAGACAGTTAACTGTAAAAGTACCGCTTGTTCACGTAACATCGCTTGAGAAGTCTGTCTGTCTGTCGTTCTGTTTTGTCTGACAATCAAATGTGTTTTTACAACAGCATGTTCCAGAAGTCCTTACTCTGGCTTGCCGCTCTAAAAGTCTTGTACTAGCGAGCTCAGCCTTTTGTAAATCAGGCGAGAGAGACGACAAACTGCTGTCTGTCTACTCTGCATTCTTTTTTACAGATGCCTATACACAATGCTAATTGACGTAAAAAATTGACTGTGCTTTCATTGCCTCCCCTCCCTTTCTCCTGCCTCTTATCTATCCACCTCCTCTTACTCTTTATCCCTCCCTCCCTCCTTCCCTCTCCTCCTTTTTTGTCTTTCTTATTCCCTCTTTCCATCTCTCTCCCCCCTGTCAGGACCGTATCTACTGGACAGACAGGGAGAGGGAGGCGGTGTACAGCGCTAACAGGCTAACCGGCCAAGATGTCAGCACACTGGCCGAGCACCTCAACGACCCCCACGACATAGTGGTCTTCCACCCACTCCGACAGCCCCAAGGTGTGTGTGTGTGTGTGTGTGTGTGTGTGTGTGTGTGTGTGTGTGTGTGTGTGTGTGTGTGTGTGTGTGTGTGTGTGTGTGTGTGTGTGTGTGTGTGTGTGTGTGTGTGTGTGTGTGTGTGTGTGTGTGTGTGTGTGTGTGAGCAAGTAAGAGAACAAAAAATAACTTGTTTTCTCTGTTCTGTCGGTGTACCTTTGTGTGTGTGTGTGTTTGAGAGTGAGAAAGAGAAAGAACAAGAAAGAGCTTGTTGTCTCTGGTTGTTTATCTGTGTCCCTAGTGTGTGTGTTATGCAATGCTTCTAGTACACTTCTCCCTATGACTGTACACATGTCCTTACCTGAGTACACAAGGTGTGAGTCGTTCTTCCTCTGTGATCCTTTGAGACACACACACACACACGGCACGAAGCCTAGTGGTTAAGAGTGTTGGGTTGATGGTTCGAATCCCTGAGCCGACTGTTGATGTCCCCTTGAGCAAGACACTTAACCCTAATTGCTCCCGTAAGTTGCTCTGGATAAGAGTGTCTGCTAAATGACTAAAATGCCATATAACACACAAACTACACTAGTTCAACCTGGTCTTCACAGATTAATCCCTGGTCTCATGTAACAGACCCATCACATTATTACATTAAGAAGCTAGAATTTACAAAGATCAAATGTGCCATGTGTATCTTAACAGTGCAGTTACACCAGAAACTACTATGTAGTCTCATGTTTTTATTATATGAATAAGTGAACAGTTCGCCAGGATTATCAATCTTTCAAATGTATTTTATGTCCCTTTTTACATCAGCAGCCGCAAAGTGATTTACAGATACCCAGCTTAAAACCCCAAAGAGCAAACAATGCATAGGCCGACTAGCAAGGAATTCCTCAGATCTCCCCTGGCACGTTGGTTATTAGCTTATCTAGCTTGGTGTCAAAGTTAGCTAGAGAGACTCTCCTTACCCCAATGCGTGTGTAAACACGGCCTTTTGTATTTCTGTCTCTGACTGTGTGTTTCTCTATTTCCCTCTCTAAGGCCCAGACAGCTGTAACTTGGGCAGTGAGGCCAACGGTGGCTGTGAGTACCTGTGTCTCAAAGCCCCCCAGATCACAGAGCACTCTCCCAAGTACACCTGCGCCTGTCCCACAGGACAGGACCTGGGGCCCGACATGCGGGGCTGTGTGCAAGGTGAGAATGTGTGTGTCAGTGGGTGGCTGTTAGTGGAGGCTAGTGGAGGGAGAAAAGGGGTGATGGGCTCATTTGGTACCATCCATTCATTCCAACCATTACCATGAGCCTGTCCTCCATTTCAAAGTGACACCAGCTTCCACTGATGTGTGTGATTTGCAGACCCCCGGTATACGATCTGGAGTGAGGAGTCACGACCTCTGCTGGTCGGCTACTGCGTAGCAACCTTTCAGTGCCAAAAGCCTTGGTCTGCCCTAGAAAGCCTATGTAAATTACGATTGCCAGAAAGGCGAAAATGTATATTTAAGACGCCCATTTTGGTTTATTATGATCAAGTTCGATCCCCACTGTGAATTATTTTTAAGTTCGCTACAATATTTAATTTAAATATTGATCCATTCTGACTACTACATTTGTCGTAACACAGAACCACATGCTGACAGACCAATCACAAAATCAATTTTGTGGTGCCATTCAGCCCCATACAGCAATATGGCGCGCTTCAAATACAAAAGTATGTGGACATACTCAAATTAGTGGATTCGGCTATTTCAACCACACACGTTGCTGACAGTTGTATAAAATCGAGCACACAGCCATGCAATCTCCATAGACAGACATTGACTTTCAACATGGCACCGTCATAGGATGCCACTTTTCCAATAAGTTAGTTCGTCAAATTTCTGCCCTGCTCGTTCTGCCCTGGTCAGCTGTTAAGCGCTGTTATTGTAAAGTGGAAACGTCTGGGAGCAACAACAGCTCAGCCGTGAAGTGGTAGGCCACACAAGCTCACAGAGTGCTGAAGCACGTTGCATATTAAAAATTGGCTGTCCTCAGGTTGCAACACTCACAGTTCCAAACTGCCTCGGTAGCAACGTCAGCACAATAACTGTTTGTCGGGAGGTTCATGAAATGGGTTTCCATAGCCGTGCAGCCGCACACAAGACTAAGATCACCATGTGCAATGGCAAGTGTCGGCTGGAGTGGTGTAAAGCTCACCGCCATTGGACTCTGGAGCAGTGGAAACACGTTCTCTGGAGTGATGAATCACACTTCACCGTCTGGCAGTCCGACAGAGAAATGTGGGTTTGGCGGATGCCAGGAGAACGCTACCTGCCCCAATGCATAGTGCCAACTGTAAAGTTTGGTGGAGGAAAAATAATGTTCTGGGGCTGTTTTTCATTGTTTGGCCTAGGCCCCTTAGTTCCAGTGAATGGAATTCTTAACGCTACAGCATACTATGACATTCTAGACAATTTTGTGCTTCCAACCTTGTGGTAAGTTTGGGGAAGGCTCTTCCTGTTTCAGCATGACAAAGCGGGGTCCATACAAAAATGGTTTGTCGAGATTGGTGTGGAAGAACTTGACTGAACGACACAGAGCCCTGACCTCAACTCTATCAAACGCCTTTGGGATGAATTGGAATGCCGACTGCGACCCAGGCCTAATCGCCCAACATCAGTGCCCGACCTCACTTATGCTCTTGTGGCTGAATGGAAGGAAGTCCCCGTAGCAATGTTCCAACATCTAGTGGAAAGCCTTCTCAGAAGAGTGGAGGCTGTTATAGCAGCAAAGGGGGGACAAACTCCATATTAATGCCCATAATTTTGGAATGAGATGTTGGACGAGCATGACTTTTGGTCATGTAGTGTACTTCCGGCGCCATCGGGAGTTTTCCATAGTTGAGGTTTGATTGAGTAAAACTCTATTATGATGATCTTACTGTTCTAATCTTGTAAAACAGCTACATATAGTTGATATGGCATACCTACAAGGATGTAATGTAACTAATTTTATTTCCTTGTTCTTTTAGCAAATGAGACTATTACCACACCGTCGCCATTCCCCACCGGCTCGGTAGCCATCATCACGGCAAGTATCGAGGAGGACAAAGAGGACTCCCATTCCACTTCTGGGTTGTCTCAGGCAGATGCCGGGGTCCGCCACCTCACCCCTGCCCCCTCCAGCACCCCAGAACTCCTCCTCGTCGCCAAACCTGGGGCAGAGGTGAAGGAGAAAGATGGCCGGAGTTTGGATCACACCACCTCCACTACAGTAGGGTCTGGGGACACTAATGTCATCAAGGAGGACAGCAACCTCTCTCACCACTGTAAGTGCCATCAAGTGGCCATCAATGTGTGTGTGTGTGTGTGTGTGTGTGTGTGTGTGTGTGTGTGTGTGTGTGTGTGTGTGTGTGTGTGTGTGTGTGTGTGTGTGTGTGTGTGTGTGTGTGTGTGTGTGTGTGTGTGTGTGTGTGTGTGTGTGTGTGTGTGTGTGTGTGTGTACTATGTTTAATTGACATGAATTTGTAGTAATTACCTACAGTTCTTGAGCAAGATCGCAATATTTAATATTTCAGAAACCAGCTCTTTGTAGACCTGTTGATGTTCTAGCCCTCCTGTCAGATTTGGAACTGGTTAGGACAATGAGGGAGAGGGGAACATTATTTGAAATAATTACCTACAGCTATTAGCATGGAAGTGTGATTTCCAGCAGTTTACAGCGATACAATGATCAGTTCACCTGAATTTTACATGATCATATTTCAGAAACCATCTATTTCCTGGACATTATGGGAGCAAATGGCACTCTATTCCCTATATGCACTACTTTTAACCAGGGCATATAGCGCACTATATAGGGAATATGGTGACATTTTGGGCACAGCCAGAGTGTTATCTGATGAAGCTTAGCCTCTTCCACCACCTCTTTGTCTCCTGCCAAATACTGCTTAATTTCCAAACCAGGGTTTCTGTTACCTGGCAAAAGCCCCCCCCAAAAAGTGTTGCCCAATGCAAAATAATGCTTTTTATTAATTTATAGAAATACCAGTCGATGGAAATACGTTTGATCTATAGGTTAATTTGCATACTTTTTTATAATTCAATTGGCCTGTGTGTGTATTTTCGCTAGTTGTCATGTATGTTATTTATTCAACACAACAATCACACACGCACAGCATATAGAGCCTATTTTGAGTGGGATTTCTCCTGCAGCTCCTCAACATGGGCTTTTATAAGCCCATTCATTGCGCAACAATTCTAAATGCAATCGCCTGTTAAAAACAGTTTTGGTGCACAATTAAAAAGAGCTACTATTTTGTTTTCTGAACTGGTAATTGAAGCTCGCCTCCCCATTCACCATTCAAGTGCAGGCGACAGGCTATCAGAGAGTCATCCACCGCTTTGTAATGTGAGCTGGAGACAGTATGCGTTCTGAAAACATACTTACTTTGAAACCTGAATGTTTTTTTTTTTCATATTATGATGATGTCTTGCCTTGCTTCAAAGTTGCTTATTGCCAAAAATCCGATCATAGAAACGTGGAGGCAATTATTTTTATTAAGACCTCATTGGCGACACGTGAATTTCAAGCTCCGGGAAGCTTACAATTATCCTACCATTGCTACCGATCTGCGTGCCATTTATGATTTTCATATGCGCATTTTTCGTTTCTCAAAATCATTGTCATGTGGTTAATTGTAAAAAAAATCTGAATTAAATTGATACCAATCTAAAAGTTTAAAAAATGCAACTCATTTGAGATCTCCAGCCTCTCTGCCATATGGACACATTGATACGCCGTGATTCATTGGCAGCTAAAGAAACGAGAGCATGGAACTCACAGCCTATTGGCCAATGCAGCAGTAGGCCTATAACTTCCATTGCTCTTTCACACCGAGGATGGGTGACTATTGAGGGGGAGATTGTTGAAAGAAAATTCAATAGCCTACTCTGGGGAACTATAGTTTTAATATAATATAATTCGCAATGGATGTTATTAAAACAGACTTCGCTGACTTACTGCGTGAGGTGAAGAAAAAATGACTTAGAAGCTCAAGCTTATTAGTGGGGGTGACGTGGTGAATTAAGATAATCAGAAATTCAACATCCCCAAATGGTCCCTTTCCTAAGTTGTTTCATCTTTAGATTCCCACTCTTTCTACATTTTTAACAGAGATTTTCATCTCTCTCACATATGAAACCGCTCTCATCAGGTGCGCTGTTTAGAATGGTGTTTTCCTGCAAATTTCAATTTGGCAAATGTTAGAAACTGACGTTTTATCGGCTATTTCATTACAGGGAGTTGCATGTTCTGTTAAGATGAATTACCATAATCAAAATGGGATTCCTGAGCACCGTGGGTGGACACCCTAATGGGTTACAAACCCAATCCATATGGGTCTGGTAAATTTCTCAAATGGCCGGTAAATTACAATCTTCCCGGTCACGTTGTCTGGTGCCACATTTTCCTAATGGAAACCCTGTTCCAAACGCACACACACCTAATAGCAGGGCTAACCACGCTCTCTCTCTCTCTCTCCCACTTTTATTTTCTTCTCTGACACTCCCTATCGGTTTTTCTCACTCTCTCTCTCTCCTTTGTCATCCTTACTCTTTTTTTAACCATCTTGTCTCCCCCACTCCTCTCTCTCTCCCCTCTCTCTATCTTATGGCCCTCTCTCTCCTATGTCCCTCTCTCTTTTTCTTGCCTCCATGCCGCCTCCTCTGTAGCTGGAAGTGAGCATTTTCTCCTGGGAGAGAACCTGACAGTGGCAGTTCTGGGAGTAGTCATCCCTATAGGTAAGTACATGTCCTCTATCTGTACCCCCACAGGGGCTGCTTCTCCTGTCTGACCAGCTATATTTAGTCTACTCCCTACTATGCCTGGGTTCAAATAGTATTTTAAATCTTTCAAATACCGTTGAGTGTTTGCCCTAGCCTGCCTAGAGTGCCAGATGGAGGGTCCATTAAGCCATATATGTTCAATCAGGCATAGATAAAAGTAGTTACAATTATTTCAAATAGTATTTGAACCCAAGCTTGCTATATTTAGTCTATTGTCTACACTATCCACTGATCCTGGTTCATTTTGGACCAGAGGGACCATGCCTAGAGACATGGCCACTCAGAAACCATTGTGTGTCTGTGTCTTGACATTCTGCCACAGCATATCCATTCATTTATTGTGTGTTGGGTGCGTTCCAACCAAAACAACCATGGTGGCAGGCGGGTTTGTTTGGATATATTATTGCAGGCAGTCAGAAAACACGCATTCCAAATGGCATAATACTGACTGAAACAGTGGGGGAGTACATGGATTTGTCCAATAAGAAACACTTATTTCTTTTTTAACACAACCCTATGCTACTCTTCTTTTCTGGGGCGCTGACCGCATATTGACGGCATTTGGGAAATGCCAGTCTCTCCTGCCCTTCTAATGACAAGGGTGATGGGCACACAGGTCAGCGGGGAATTAGCCAATCAGTCTAAATAACCCAGCAATTTTTGGGTTGCCCCCCTTCACCTGGCAACGCCTCTCCTCTGCATTAAGTATATAAATATAATCTAAAGATTATATTGAAGTAGCAAATTAAGTCATGTTAGCTTCCAGACACACTTCTCGCTCAATACTTACTTAAATGTATTAGTCAAATATACAACACCAAAAGATTATAGTAAATTCTCAGTTTTATGAGCTTGCTGGAAGCGTGCTGGACAGTTGTGGTTCCTCTGTTACAAACCGTACTTCACTGCCCAAAAGTCCAAATTCCCACTGTTTTTCATGAATACTGCCTCAAGCTCAGTTTTGCCATGATCTCAGAAATTTCCCATCTGGCTTGGCTTGGGGTCACGGGTACACATACCCTAGTTGGCTCCAGAAGTTCTGTGACAACTATATGGCTACCTGCCTACAAACCATGCTCTTCGAAGTTATGAGATTATTCCTTGATGATAATGTCAATTGATCCACCAAGCCTAGCACAGAAATCCCCAGCAAAAGGCCAGTTCACTCCCTCCCCCTCTGTCCACCCGCATGTCTTGATTTGCTATACTTCCGCTCTGTGCCTGTCATCTCACGATGCTCATGGTCCGACAACATTAACACTCCTCCATCTTCCCCGTGTCCCCCCATCCCTTTCCCCTGCCACTGTGTGTTAAACGCATGCAGTTCCTATTGTTGCCACAGTGGTCTTCGGTCTGCTCTGCACTGGCGTCTACCTGGTTTGGCGGAACTATCGTGTAAACTCTACCAAGAGTATGAACTTTGACAACCCCGTTTACCGCAAGACCACAGGCGAGGGCGAAGAGGACGAGATTCACATCGGACGGACAGACAGTGGCATGAGCGGCCAGCACGGGCATCACCCGTACCCAGTTGGAGTGGGGTGTGGCGTAGTCGGCGGGGGCGGAAATACATGCCCTCAGTTTATCGCTCTACCACTAGGTGGCAGTATGCCCGACCCGGGGACTCACTGGTACACGGAGCAGCCTATGCTGGCCACTACGGCTAAGTGAGGTGGGAAAAGTGGGAGGATGGAGACTAGACTAAATGGCTGCTCAGGGGGTTAATTTTCAAGATGGCCGCTGCTCAGGTGCACCCACATGCACACACACACAGAACCAAGGTCAGGGGTCACTCACTGAGTTTGTTCAAGGGATGGACAAATTATGTTCTCGTCACATCCAGCCATTCGGGACCATGCTGTGCCAATTCATCACACAAAATTGACAGTTTGACACTTTCTAAGGTTTATTTATGTTATGTCAGAGTTGGGGTTGGTTCAGTTTGAATTCCTGTCAATTCAGTTCTTGAATTCTCTTTGAATCAATTGAATTTAGATCACTGGACTTGAGTTGCAACTGAGTCGACACCAATTCGTTGTTTGGTTTTCATCCACTTTTGATCAATTTCAGCAGTATTGAGCTGTGCTATCTGTCTCACGTTTAAGGCCGAGAGGAGTTCCAAGAGAGTCATTTTGCCCTTGACGTTATAAATCTATGCTCTCCATTTTATATCCCTGGTAGATCCTCATTCTCTGGCTTTTTAGGGGGAGGTTTAAAATGAGGGCAGCACCTTAGTTGATGGGACAATCTGTATAGTTTTAAGCTATTCATTCAACACGTTTTATCGTTCACCTCACGATTACTAAAGATGTCATGGTGTTTTGTTATTCTGGTCAGGGCTTTTGTCTTGGAGTGGAGTGAAAGGTTTGAGAGAGGTTGTTGTGTGTGTGTGTGTGTGTGTGTGTGTGTGTGTGTGTGTGTGTGTGTGTGTGTGTGTGTGTGTGTGTGTGTGTGTGTGTGTGTGTGTGTGTGTGTGTGTGTGTGTGTGTGTGTGTGTGTGTGTGTGTGTGTGTGTGTGTGTGTGTGTGTGTGTGTGTGCCTACTCTCTACAGTTCTTCTTTGACGTTATCCTTATTGAACCTAAAAGGCTACAAGAGGGCAAGCAGGGCAAAGGGTCGTTGAGAAAGTTTTGTGGCAGCTTTGGGATCCAAAAGAAAGCGTAAGGCTTAGCGAGAGAAGCCTTTGTAGTAATTAACGGTAGGCTGGATTTTTAGGCCCAGTGAAGACGTCTAGCTAGTGGCTAACAGTATCCGTGTTAAGGCTTTTGTGTGTGTCTACGACATGTCTCTAGACAATTAGGATGCGGCAAGTATTGCTGGTCAAATCTACATTTCATTTATACTCAGGCTGACTGTCTGTAGATCATCACTACGGTGAAAACAGTTGTACTTTGACCCTGCCACAGTGTCCATTGTCACGAGTAGATAGAGCCAATGGCGCTACACAGCCATGACAATAAATTCCAAATGCCTGATTGACAGCTAGCTAGCTTGCATTAGCATACAGAATATATATACATTTAATATTATGGACGACTGTATTTTTTTGTAGAGCATATGTTAAGTTGAGTTATGGAGCACCCTTGTCTCTTTGCCGTTGGGAGTGAAGACTCCAAAGATTCTCAACAACAACAAAAATCCTGTTTAGCAATTGGTAGCCAGCTTAATTCAACCTGTAATTAAAATGACTTTAGCTGAGCTGACTATCTAGTCAATCTAATTCCAGACTAGGTGTGAGTATGACAAATCAAACAAACAAATATTAATCTCTCCTCGGGAGAAAGGCAGCTTAGATAGAAATTAAGTCACTATCACGTGACAATATAATGCTCATGATGTCAACTTTGTGTTTATACAAACAAACCAAGTTTGTAAATATAATTTTCATGATATCACTGCAACAACATGTCAATAGATGGACTAAAAACCAGCCTTTAGGTATGATAATGAGAACAGAGTTGGCTAGAGCAGAATTAGCTAGCTAGAAGGCTAATGTTTAACTAGGCTAAAGCAGAACCAGATATGGCTAATGGCTACCAGGCTAATGCTTAACTAGGCTAAAGCAGAACCAGATATGGCTAATGGCTACCAGGCTAATGTTTAACTAGGCTAAAGCAGAACCAGATATGGCTACCAGGCTAATCTTTAACTAGGCTAAAGCAGAACCAGATATGGCTAATGGCTACCAGGCTAATGTTTAACTAGGCTAAAGCAGAACCAGATATGGCTAATGGCTACCAGGCTAATGTTTAACTAGGCTAAAGCAGAACCAGATATGGCTAATGGCTACCAGGCTAATGCTTAGCTAACAGTTTGAGAAAAGCAATTAGAGGGTTGTTGTACTGAGGTGAATCGTTTAGGCTATTATTCTCCTCTCCTCTTTTTAGCTGTTTTCCATGGCCACAGGTGAATTTGTCATCTGTTATTGTTGATTTTATTTCCCCTTTATCTACTCTCTTTGTCAGTACAACACACACACAGAGTCACTCACCCTCAAGAGATCACACACAGGGGGTATTCTATTAGTATCCCCATTAGCTGTCGAGATAGCAGCAGCTACTATTCCTGGGGTCCACACAGAACATGAAGCATGACATAATACAGAACATTAATAGACAAGAACAGCTCAAGGGCAGAACTCCATAAATTGGACGAAACTACAGAAACATTCACTTGCACTAGGAAGATACTATTTACACACAGCATGCATACTCACTAGCCCTTCACAAACACAAGCATTACACTCACCCCAAAGACAGACAGACACACACACACACACACACACACACACACACACACACACACACACACACACACACACACACACACACACACACACACACACACACACACACACACACACACACACACACACACACACACACACACACACACACACACACCAGACACGCGAACACAAACATCCATGCCCCTGTCTTCATTCTTTGAGAAGATGTCAATGTGAGCTTTCATATAGGAGGCACTCAGTCAGTGGGAGGTCGACTGCTGACAAAAGGCCCCTGTCAGCTATTTTGGTGGCCGACATCACTGTGGCAGATTTTTTGGGGTGCTTCCTAAATGGCACCCTATTCCCTTTATAGTACACTACTCTTTTTTTCCTCTCTCTTTTTTTTTTACACCAGGACCCATAGGGCTCTGGTCAAAAGTAGTGCACAATGTAGGGGAAAGGATGTAATTTGGGACACGGCCTTAAACAGTAATGAGGTTCAGTCAGGTTGGATTCTCCTGTCAGTAAACACAACTGTCTTTTGTCCACCTCTCCTTTTGTCCTTTCCCGCACCTTGGTGATCCGCTCAGAAAATAGAAATTTCTGAGTCCCCTCCATTGTAGTATTGTCGATCACGGTGATGGGATGAAATAGGATTTGGTAAGAGCCAGATTGAATAGGTGTGTGTAGTGGGGGTGTATATGTGTGTGTGCCTGTGTGTGTGCGAGTATTTGTGTTCATTTCACAGCCATATTGGAAACGTTTTGTACACTTTGTTGCCCAGCCCTCTCAGAATGCCTTCTGTATTGTGTGTGTGTGTGCATGTTTGTCAGAATGAGTGCATGTGAGTATGTATGTTTTTGGGACCGGAGTAGCTGCGAGGGTGTTTTTTGAAATCATGATTTGTAAATACATTTTCATATTGCAAACCAGTTTTTGATAAAGTATTATACAATTCTGTAAAAGAAAAATATGTACATAAGATTTTAGATAAGAATAAAGTGTTGATGACAGTATATTAATTTATTTGTATAAAAGAGCACTGCATTCCCTGATTGTACGAAATATGAATTATCCGCCCAAGTGTTTTGTGTTGTTACTTGGTCTTGCTTCAGTTGATAACCTTTTCTCTTTCCAAAATGTGTACTTCTTTACAAGTACAAGTAATACAACGTGGTTCCTCCTCAATATCTTCCCGTATCTCATTGTTTCTCAACCCCAGCGTTTTATAATATGAACTATTGGTTTCTGGTGCCTTTTTTTTCTCTCTCTTTTTTTGTTGTACTGCTGTTTTGCTGTGGGAGATGGGTTCTCTTCAAGCAACTTCTGTAACATGCAAATAAGAACATCTGCACGCAGAATTGACAAAAACGGTCTCGCTCACCTTTTGATTATTTCATGAAGTTGTTCTTAAATATCTATATATTGATATATAAAACTTTATTGCAAATCTCTTCCCGGTGTCTTTTTTAAAAAATCTCCCATCTCCTTCTCTTAATATTTGTATCTTCATATGTTTACAGACGTCATTTCTGTCAAGAGCACCTATCGAGACACCCACATACAGTTGACTGACCAAGAATCTCTGGGACTTTTGGCACGGTCTTATGTGGACTGCGTCTGCACTGCGTCTGCACTGTAGTGCCTTCTGTTAAAATGGTGTAGCGGTCGGAAGACACCCATTTCAGGTGTGTATTCAAGAGCAGGGAGTGAGAGCGGCCGCGAGCAAACCAAGTCGCAGACTCCGCATCGTTGCCAACTAGCAAAAATCGTCTCATTCCACGAGGATGCTAACTTTTGAGGCAGCCATTTGACAGCCCGAAAAGTTAAAATCACCATTCATCTGCATAGTTCCTTTATGATCCCCATTTAAACAGGAAGTCATGCAGGATGCACAGGGAGCCCAGTTGAACTTTGGGCCAGACAGGGATACGTCACAGATGTTGGTCCTCCAGACTAGAGCCCAGATGGACACCTTAAATCCGAGCCCCGTGAACACTGGTTGGGGATGAGGGAGAGGATGGAGCTCTTCATCCTACTGTGACAGTGATGCATCACACACACACCAGATACCGTATGAATATAAATGACATGCAGTATGTCTCTCTTTATATTTATGTGGTTTTGCAGTTGTTGTTGGAATCCGTAACAGGGATGGACGTGTGTGTGGTTGTGTGTTGGTGTGCTTGCATGCTTATGTGCGAGTGGGCGTGTGTGTGTGTGGCTGTAATAGATACAGTATATTGCTGACTCAGTCTCTTCTTTGTGTGATGGGGATGCAACCCTGCAGGCGTGGGGTCAGTGTGACAGACAGCAACAGGCATCCTGGGGATCCCATGGGGAATTGTGGGGCTTTGCTGCCATGGCGATAAAGCCAACCACGTGCACACACACTCTCTCTTTCACTATCACACACACGGCCTCTATCTCAGTCTTATTCCTCACACACAATTTCCATCTCTCCATGCAGCCAAGCCTCACACATACATACACATACCAGCACAGAGAATGAGACCTACTGGTCCAGTACCAAGAATTCATATCATCTAGTATGGCTGACAGGGCATTGTATTTCAAAGTGTAAGCGCAAGGTGGATTACTTTGAATGCTTGTATGATTATTATAATACTAGTAATGGATTGGAGCTTTTTGTAAATACTAAAAGCATTCTGGCATTTCATGGGGGCGGACTCACCTTATCCAGATGCACTGCGACCAATGAGAAGCACCAGAAAGAATTGTGTGTCATATTACAAAGGGATTGTATACCTCCTAATCCCGTACATACAGAATGTACGTGTCTGAATTGAAAGACATTCAGTCAGGACAGCATTCATTGCATGCATGCAGTTATAACAGAATAGAAAAGTAGTGCCATCTGCTGGCCATTTATGTCATTACATAGACAGAGTACAATGGATGTCATGTGTTTTAAAACTGTCATATGTCAGCAATTTTGCTTAGCTTTAAGAGTAATGCATACAAAATGAGTAGAGAAATCCACTGTCTGGTTTGTCTATAATGGATTTTGATAATAAGGAAACAAACTTTACCAGTATAGCGCACTGATATTTTAAAATACATGCAACAATTTGCTGATAGTGGGAAACAGTTCAATCCAGACAAGCATCAATGTAAATGTACTGCCTATTTACTGTAATAATGATCTCTAGCTGAATGAAATGCCCAGAGGGTAGTGGTGCAGACCTGAATACCAATTAGATTCAATTTCTCTGAGATTTCTATATTATCCAACACAGTTGCTCTCTTCCCTGTTGCACATGGTAGAGAGGGTGTAAGGCGGAGTCAAAATAATAGATATTAAAAATAGAAGCCCCACCGTACAATCACGGAATAAAGGCCATGTGAAGAGATGTAAAGGCGTTGACACACAGAACATTGTCACTCCCCTCAGGCCGTACAGGGGATAACGACACTGAAACGTATACAGTACCAGCATCCACCCATTGGTGGTCCAGCATATACTGTAATAATGCATTTTCGAAAATAACACGGGGATAGACGACTCGAGGTCTCAAGGGCCGCAGTTTGGCTGTTTTTTAAATGTTTTTAAACCTCCCATTGTGGAACTCGGCTGACGAGTCCACTTTGCTATTTGCCCAGGTATGAATAGACACCTGGATCAATTTTAATAGGCAAGGACTAAAACCAGCAGACAATATCGCACTCCAAGTTTGGAGCAGTGCATCCCTGCCACAATAACACTTCCACTGGCACACAAGAGTCTTAAAATCAAATGTTTTCCTGTCCAGGAACAGGAAGTGGACTGAAGAGCTAACTCCAAGCATGGTTGGGAATAGTGAATGATATTGACCTCCCAACCTGAACCTTAGTGGCCCAAGACGGAGATGAGAAGAGAGACGGGCAGAGGTGAGGGATCTTCGGCTGTGTCTGAAATGGCACTCTATTCCCTACTGTATAGTGAGTGCACTACTCTTGGCCAGAGCCTAGTACTTGAAGTCAGTGAGAAAAGCTAACATGACATGCTGAGCTCAGTAAGTGGTGAGTGTTGGAGAAGTCAAAAGCGACAGCCAAAAGGCTACCAACACAGTTTTCTACCATAGCTTTTAGATGTACTTAGCTAGTTAGATTGTAGTCAAAAGTGCACTATATACAGTAGGGAATAAGTTGCCATTTAGGATTGGACATTCCTTGAACTGTGGCGTCTGTGTCTTTGACCTATCCACGGGAACAGGGGGGTCAAGGTCTCAGAGAGATGTCCCAGCATGTGTGTGGTGGGCCTGGATGAGGGCTGTGATGTCACCGTAGGACCCCTGCTGGGCCACGAAGAGGGCCGTGCGACCACGCTGGAAGAGGAAGAGAGGAAAAGAGGCGGAGGAAAGCAGAGAAGGTCAACACTTGAGGTATGCGCGAAGGCAGTGTTTCCCAAACCTCTGTACCTCCATTTAAAAAAAATCTATTCCAGTACTAACACAGCTGATTCAACTAATGAAGGGCTTGATGATCAGTTAACCAATTGAATCAGGTGTGCTCGTACTAGAATACATCAAATAAGTGGAATGGGTGGGGGTACTTGAGGAAAGGTTTGGCACACACTACTAAGGTATGTAACCATGCTAAACGACAGTGATATAGACAAAATGAGAGAGAACGGTAGAATGCACATTCCCGGGTGAATTAGAATTTATACAATTAACACTTTTGCATCTAGGATAGTGTCAATTCAAGGCAGGAGGCCCTTCATCGTGAGAGCTTTCCGCTCCTCTTTTTCGTGAGCTCAGCGTGACCGCCTGGCTGACGCTCTGCTAGCTCTCTGTGGATTAATGAAGCCTATTGTAGAGGCAAACCTCACTGGGCTACGGCGAGCTAATCGCTGAGTCAAGGGATGCCCCCCAAATGGCACCCTATTTCCTATTTAGTCCACTACTTTTAACCAGAGCCCATAGAGAATAGGGTTCCACTTGGGACGCAACCAAGGTATTTGGGCTTTCAAATGCTTCAAATAGCCTAAGCTGCTCTTTCAGCAAAGGCGCTAATTCTAGTGAGAAAAGAGGGCTGACATCCTGTTCACATTGAATCTTATAATGGCAATACTTGGAGGAACTCTTCCCCCCCCACAGGGGTGTATTTTGTATACTTGTCCACTAGGTGGCGTAGGGTCTGGGTGTTAGATGTATTGCTTACTCCTGAAGTCGTGGTTAGTAACTGAGGGCCTACAGGGGGTTGGGGGATTGTATGGGTGTGTGTGTGAGCATCCATATCTGTGTTTGTGTGTATGATAAAGTGCATAGCACTGTTAATCTGTTTCTTTTCCTGAATTGTCCAACAGGCACAATGAGAGCCAGTGACATACTGCAGGCATAGACTTCCTGTTAGCACCAGATACCAGATCCTGACCTACTGCACAGGGCAAAACCTGTTTAAGATGCTACTACACACTATGCGTGTAGTGTGTGCGTCTATGTGTAACAGAATAACTTTACGTCCGTCCCCTCGCCCATACCCGTCCCCTCGCCCATTTAGCGCACACCGCTAACTAAGCTAGCCGTTTCACATCCGTTACATATGCACATGTGTTTGTGTATTCTCTAGTCTATTCATCCAACACTCACCTGGTCTGTGAGGCTGGTGTCACACTCGGCCCTCTCCAGCAGAAGCCAGGCGACGTGTGTGTGGCCCCTCTCACAGGCACACATGAGGGCCGTGGCCCCCTGGCGGTCCTGGACATTGGGGTCTGCCCCGCAGCGTAGCAGCAGACGCACCATCAGGCCCCGGCCATGTCTGACTGCTAGCATCAGAGCTGTCTGACCCCCCTGGATGGAGAGAGATGGGGAAGAGGAATGAGGAGGGCCAAACGGAGAATCATCTCAATATGCCGAGCTGAAACTGACTGGCCATAAGGAAGTTCCTGGTGGGATGGTTCATCTTTAGGCCAGTCTTATGGGAGAATATTTGACTGTGTGTTTAAAAGAGAGAGAAACAAAGTATGCAGGCTAGGCCTATGGTGGTCATGAAATGTTGTCCGCAGGTTATTGTTATGCAAAAGACTTCCGGTCTCACGGTAATTGACCGTTTAATGAACATAAACACTTTTAGCGTCTCCAGGTCTCCGCGCATGCAAGCCACTGATGCACGTCTTTGGAACATTTGACAAAGTTGAATTAATCCATTTACTATACACCATCACAATAAATCCACGATTTGTTTTAGGCAGGTCTAAAGAGACATGATGTGAAGAAAATGTATTTCAAAAGAACAGAAAATGAGTTGGCCTACTGTATTATATCTGGCTATGCTCCGTGCCATAGTCTGTAGGCTGGTTCATTTAGCAGACAAGATATGCTTATAAGTCCCGTACCATTATATTATATTATATGATTTTATAGTAAGAAGAATATAATTGATCTTAGCTGAATAAAATAGAAAGGATATATAATCCCATTCTGGAGAGAGTGCGCATATGATGTGGATATGTTTAGCCTAAAAGTGATTTGAAACAGGTCCTATAAAATTTGAAACAGGTCCTATATGCTAGATTTTGAGTTATTTGGCAACTTTAGTTGGGTATGATGCAAACCTTAGAATGTCTTAGAAATCAAAACATACCTATGGGTATGCATAAACTCTTAATATGCATACGGGTGTTTTAAATGAATCATCACCTTAGAAAGCGCTGTCCATTTCGTTGTGTTTTGGCTTTGAAACAACATCCACAGCGACCATGTTTTCCACTCCGTTTCAGCCTGCTGCTAAACTTCTTTCTTCAAATTGATCACAGTGAGCTGAATTTTAAAAGCATGATACTGTTTTGATGATAATAGTCTTTGATGTGGTTTTTTGCATTTATGTCAGAGTGGGTAGAGGGACAGTAGAGCCCTGAGTACCAGGCCATTAGCGACCCGATGTCGTTAGCGGGTTGGGTACTACCAACGCATGTCCAGAGTGCAGAAGAGAAGATTAGCGTGATGGTCACGTGGAATTTTACTGCGGTCATGACTCATGACTACCGGAGTGGCAGTAATAAAGCCACCGCAACAGCCCTAGGCGCGGCCCATGGGTCCGTTGAGACATGTTATTATGGTTTTTGTGTAATTTGGTTTTTGATCAATCATGGAGAAGATTGGCGCTCTCTCTGTATGTGAGAGGAGATGAGAGGACAGAGGTCCAGGCAGCGGGAGAGAGCTCACGATAACCTCCAGTCTTCTGTAGCCATGCCAGAAACATAAGTCCATTCCTGCTCTAGTACCTTAGCCTGGTAAAACCAGACTGAATGCTGCTCTGGAACAATGGTGAGCACAGTGTTCATTCTGGTGTAACCAAGCTACCGGTTTCTCCCGCTGCTCTCAGTGGTACAGAGGTGATTCATCCTAACCCAGGCCGCAAGCTGTAAAGGTCAACTCAATATCTCCTCTCTCCAAAGCAGAGCTATAAGCCTCTGTTTATCAAAAAGCCCTTTTACCCTCTCTGTGAGCAGAATGACAGACCACTGGCCCTTGGTGCGGATTCATATGGTTTATAGTTTATAGTCTGCGGCATGAAAATTGAAATCTATTATTATTCAAAACAAGTACTCACTGCACAGGTCCAATTTACTGTACATTACTTTGATGTTCCATAGCTATAACCATCATGGTAACTCTGTAACACCCACGGTGGATTGTTGGAGCCATTCTTGTTTTGTGTTATGGAACCGTTTGGACAACACACATTTGGAATACCAAGATACTTGATCGTATAGTACATTATGTGCCATACAAGAGTGTTAGGAGGAAGTATGAGGTGTGTACTTGGCAGTTATAGAGGTAGTGACCTGGCTCGCTCGAGCGTTGACGTCCCCCAGCTCCATGAGCCTGCGGACCACCTCCATGTCCCCAGAGCCGTCCGGGGCCGTAAGGGAGGCCAGCATCACCGTTGTGTACCCTGCCTTGTTCTGGAGGTCCACCTCACACACACCTGTATGGGGAAGGACAAACACACACATACGGTGTATTGGAATGCTCAATACACAATGTCAACGTGTTAGATATGGAATCGTAAGTACAAATGTATAACCATTTAGATACACATAATTCCATACAATAAGTGTTTATGCTCGCTCACTCGCTCGCTCACTCACTCACTCACTCACTCACTCACTCACTCACTCACTCACTCACTCACTGTCTTACCTTAGATTGCCCCATAGCTGTATAATAACACACACACAGTGGTACCAACCTGTGTCCAGTAGCAGGCTGACGATGGGGTAGTTGGCATGGGATACGCTGTAGTGCAGCACTGTGTTGCCGTTGTCGTCCGCCATGTTAACAAGGAAGGGGAGGAGCGAGGGCGTGGCCTTCCTCACCTCTCTGAGGTACACAGACACGGTATTGGCCAAGGAGTCCTCTTCAGCCGCCACCCGGAACCAATCACGGAACAGCACCACCAAAGCCCGCCTCTGGGGAGCAAATTAAATTTGACCGTTTTTCTCCCCAAACGGGAGGGTAAGCTAGTCCTAGATCTGTATCTGAGGGCAACATCTATTCATAATGCTTGGATATTTCCAAGAGAAAATGCACATAGCAGAGTGAGAGTTTGAGGCCAATAGCACTAATGAAAGTGCCCGTGCTGACCACCCTACAACATAACCTTAACAACATCCAGCATGCTTTATCTGACCTTCACCTACTACTCAATACCAACAAAATGATGTATGCTCTTCAACCGGAACCAACCTGCCATCCTAACATTCTCACCCTGAACGGGTCTGAGCTGGAGTACTGTATGTCGACACTTGTAAATATCTTGGTATATGGCTGGACTGATCACTCTCATTCCATACCCAACGTCACACACCTTAGGTCTAAAGTTAAATCCAGAATTTGGTTTCCTCTACTTCAACAAAACATCCTTCACCCACACTGCCATGCGCATCCTTGTAAAAATGACCGTCCTGCCAATCCTGGACAATGCAATGTACCGTAGTTTACAGGCTTGCCCCCAAAACCTCCCTCAATAAACTAGACGCCATTTACCACACTGCCAACCGCTTTCCCACTGGGCACAGACATCAATTCAACGTCTATTCCACATTGGTTTAATTGAAATGACGTGGAAACAACATTGATTTAACCAGTGTGTGCCCAGTGGGTTGTTTACCAGTCCCCCTTTCAACACTCATCACTGTGACCTTTGCACCCTGGTCAACTGGCCCTCATTACATACAGTACATGACGCCAGACTCACTGCTACCAATTTATTTACAAGTCCCTCATAGGCAAGTCACCCCTCTACCTCAGCTCACTCCTCAACATCTCCACTACCAATAGCATCCTGCGCTCTGGTACTGTAGATACAGTGCCTTGCAAAAGTATTCAGACCCCTTGGATTTCTGTTACAAAGTTGGATTAAAATGGACTTTAATTGTCTTTTTTGTCAACAATCTACACAAAAGACTGTAATGTCAAAGTGGAAGAAAAATGTTTTGAATGTATTTTTATGATTAATAAAATTCATTGCATACGTATTCAGCTGCCTGAGTCAGTACATGTTAGAAACACCTTTGGCAGCAATTACAGCTGTGAGTCTTCTTGGGAAAGTGTCTAAGAGCTTTGTGCAATTCTTCAAGCTCTGTCAAGATTTCGGGGATCATGGCTAGACAGCAATTTTCAAGTTTTTAATTTTTTTTAAATTTTACCTTTATTTAACCAGGCAAGTCAGTTAAGAACATATTCTTATTTTCAATGACAGCCTGGGAACAGTGGGTTAACTGCCTGTTCAGGGGCAGAACGACAGTACCTTGTCAGCTCGGGGGTTTGAACTCGCAACCTTCCGGTTACTAGTCCAACGCTCTAACCACTAGGCTACGCTGCCGTATATTTCCATGCAGATTTAAGTCAAACCTGTAACATGGCCACTCGGGAACATTCACTCTTTTCTTGGTAGGCAACTCCAACGTAGTTTTGTCCTTGTGTTTTAGGTTATTGTCCTGCTGAAAGGGGAATTCCTCTCCCAGTGTCTGGTGTAAGGCATACTTAAGCAGGTTTCCTGTGCTTGGCTCCATTCAGTTTATTTTCATACTGGAAAACTCTCCAGCATTTGCCAATGTCAAGCATACCACAATGCTTTAAAATAAGGAGGCAATTACTCCGCGATGTGTTGTATTCGATTTGCCCGAAACATAAGGCTTTGCATTTAGCCCAAAAAGTGTATTCCTTTGCTGTGTTTTTTGTTTGTTGCGGTATTACTTTAGTGCCTTGTTGCATACAAGATGCATGTTTTGGAATATTTTTATATGTTCTGTATATTTGTATTGTTATTTTCACTCTGTAATTTAGGCAATTATTGTGAAGTCACTACAATGTTTTTGATCCATCCTCAGTTTTCTCCCATCACAACCATTCAACTCTGTAGCTGTTCTAAAATCACCAATGGCCTCATGGTAACATCCCTAAGCAGTTTCATTCCTTACCTGCAGCTCAGTTCAGAAGGACGACTCTATCTTTGATGTGTCTGGGTGGTTTAATAGATATTCCACAGCATAATTATTATTGGCACATTTTTACTCCTGAAATAATTTAGGCTTGGCTAAACAAAGGCTAAATACACTGAACAAAAATATAAATTCAACAAAGATGTTACTATTGTTACAGTTCATATAAGGAAATCAGTTAGTTGAAATAAATGCATTAAGCCCTAATCTATAGATTTCACATGACTGGAAATACAGATATGCATCTGTTGGTCACAGAGACCTTAAAAAAACCAGTCAGTATCAGGTGTGAACACACCATTTGCCTCATGCAGCGCCACACTTCTCCTTCACATAGAGTTAATCAGGCTGTTGATTGTGGCCTGGGGAATGTTGTCCCACTCCTCTTCAACGGCTTTGCAAAGTTGCTGGATATTGGCGGGAACTGGAACACACTATCGTACACATCGATCCAGAGCATCCTAAACATGCTCAATGGGTGACATGTCTGGTGAATATGCAGGCCATGGAAGAACTGGGACATTTTCAGCTTCTAGGAATTGTGTACAGATCCTTGCGACATGGGGCTGTGTAATATCATGCTGAAACATGAGGTGATGGTGGTGGATGAATGGCTCGACAATTCAGGATATCGTCACTGCGTCTCTGTGTATTCAAACGGCCATCGATAAAATGTAATTGTGTTGTGTTGTCCGTAGCGTATGCTTGTCCATTAAGTCTGCTGTGTTGCCTTGGACTTTTCATACCATAACCCCACCACCACTATGGGGCACTCTGTTCACAACGTTAACATCAGCAAACCGCTCACCCAAACGACGCCATACATGTGGTCTGCGGTTGTGAGGCCAGTTGGACTTACTGCCAAATTTGCTAAAGAGACATGGGAGGCAGCTTATGGTAGAGAAATGAACATTATATTCTCTGGTGGACATTCCTGCAGTCAGCATGCCAATTGCACACGCCCTCAAACCTTGAGACATCTGTGGCATTGTTGAGTGGCATTTTATTGTTCCCCACACAAGGTGCACCTGTGTAATGATCAGCCTCTTGCTATGCCACACCTGTCAGGTGGATGAATTATCATTGCAAAGGAGAAATGCTCACTAAAAGGGATGAAAACAAATTTGTGCAAAACATTTGAGAGAAATAAGCTTTTTGCGTGTATGGAACATTTCTGGGATCTTTTATTTCAGCTCATGAAACATGGGACCAACACTTTACATGTTGCATTTATATTTTTGTTCAGTGCAACTATGCAACAACTATATTTTTTGTTAGAATTTCTCTTCCACTTTGACGTTAGTATTTCGTGTAGATTCTTTACAAAAAAGAAATACTATTAAATCCATTTGAATCCACTTTGTAACACAATTAAATGTGGCACTGTATATCACACAGGTCATTCCCAAAGCCCGCACATCCTTTAGCCGTCATTCCTTCCATTTTTCCGCCGCCAATGACTGGAACGAGCTGCAAAAACGACCCTCAATCCTGACACATTCATCCCACCACACTCCTTCAAAAACATATTAACTGAGCTGCTATCGGATCAATGTACCTGCTGATCATGAAAGTCTGCTGTGTTGCCTTGGACATTTCTGCTCCCACTGTGAATATGTCTTACCTTTCCTCGGTATACTGTGGTTTTATTTATTCGTTGTGTTATTTTGTGTTGTCCTGTTCCCTGTTGCGATGTTATTGCCTCTTGGCCAGGTCACTATTGTAAATGAGAATTGGTTCTCAATTGACTTATCTGGTTAAATATAGGTGAAATAAGAGAAAGAATGGAGGTGCATAACTATCCTCTTCCGTTCAAGAAATGAAAAGGGATGCGGACAAATTGTGCTCACCTTTTAAGACACCGTTCGGTCGTGCCTCGTCTACCTTAACAGATATTCACAGAAGCTTTCGAATAACACTTGTGTAATTAGTTGTGCCTATGTTTAAGTGTATTGCTGTACCATGCGTACCATTTCATCATTGGGGTTATCCATGTTGTCCATGTGATCTTTGAGGAAATTACACGCTGCTATGAACTCTCCATCTACAGTGTCCCTATGAGGAAAGACAATCATTAGTCCCATGAGTTGGATTGCCAGCAATATTCATATACTCTCACTAACCTCAATAAATTATAATAAATATTGCGTTTTTTTTACATAGTCTGAAGAAAAAAAATGGTCACTCTTCAAAATATGACAATTGCTCAATAAATATGCCCAAATGTTAACTGGGGCTGCAGGGTAGCCTAGTGGTTAGAGCGTTGGACTAGTAACTGGAGGTTGCAAGTTCAAACCCCCGAGCTGACAAGGTACAAATCTGTTGTTCTGCCCCTGAACAGGCAGTTAACCCACTGTTCCTAGGCCGTCATTGAATATAAGAATTTGTTCTTAACTGACTTGCCTAGTTAAATAAAGGTACAATTTTTTTTAAACTGGCAAATCCTCAAATTGTATAATTCATGAACAAAATAATATATAAATATATTTTCAGTTCTCTTCACCTGTCTTTCAGTTCATGTTTGGAATCTCTGTTTGGGTCTGGTTCTGCCTCCATAGGTTCCTCTTTGTTGGTGTCTATCTTGGCCTGTTTTTCTGGTTCTCCAGCTTTCAGATTTTCACCACTATCTGTATGTGAGTCTGGTTGTACATCATATTGAGTAGTCTGGTCCATTGGATCGGTTCCTTCCATCATCTCTCGACTTGGGTCTCCCTCTTTCTGGTCTCCATGGTTGGAACCACCGTGTTCTGCAGGTTTCTCTACCATCTCCCCAGGGTGGAGTTGTCCTTCTGGCTGTTGCTGTAGGTCGGAGATGTCCACATTCTCATGGCTCTTACTGTCCAAATCCTCATTTGGTGTTGTTTCAAAGCTAAACACATATGTAAAAAAAATATTCAGACACTACAGTGTCATTATGAACCAATGTGCTTTGCCCATTATAGCCATCATGATGGTTTTTATACTGTAGCTGAACGCAGACAGTACAAAATGAGTGTTGCTGCACAGGGTTAGCCATAAGTTGGTCATAAATTCAAAGGGCGGATGCTCAAGTTAGTTATTTGTCAACGATAAACAGCAGGAGCCTTGTGTCTTACCCGCTGTTCACACCCGTAAAGTGGAGGTTCCTAGACATCTGAGCACCGCCATTTCTCCTCATGATAGATTTCGGGGCTAAGAGAGAAAAAGACGAGGACGATTGTATTTTAAGGCCGGAGCTGTTAAATCACACGCTCCCACTTTGAATACAAAAACAGCTGAACAACCACAACAACCACAACTGAAGGCTAAATGAACCCTTTATAAAAAAGCTACAGAATTGTAGATGCTTTGCTAAGTGGGACCAACCCCAGTATAAGAGGACGATGAGGAGGCCAACAAGACAATAGACAAGACATAGACAATGAGATAGAAAGTCTGTAGACTCCATTTTGCTGATCCCTGCCTACAGGCAGAAATTAAAACAAGAGGCTCCCACACTGAGGTCTGTCCAACGCTGGTCAGACCAAGCTGACTCTACACTCCAAGACTGCTTCCATCACGTGGACTGGGACATGTTTCGTATTGCGTCAGATGGGAATATTGACGAATACGCTGATTCGGTGTGCGAGTTCATTAGAACGTGCGTCGAAGATGTCGTTCCCATAGCAACGATAAAAACATTCCCTAACCAGAAACCGTGGATTGATGGCAGCATTCGCGTGAAACTGAAAGCGCGAACCACTGCTTTTAATCAGGGCAAGGTGTCTGGCAACATGACTGAATACAAACAGTGCAGCTATTCCCTCCGTAAGGCTATTAAACAAGCTAAGCGTCAGTACAGAGACAAAGTGGAATCTCAATTCAATGGCTCAGACACAAGAGGCATGTGGCAGGGTCTACAGTCAATCACGGACTACAAGATGAAATCCAGCCCAGTCACGGACCAGGATGTCTTGCTCCCAGGCAGACTAAATAACTTTTTTGCCCGCTTTGAGGACAATACAGTGCCACTGACACGGCCTGCAACGGAAACATGCGGTCTCTCCTTCACTGCAGCCGAGGTGAGTAAGACATTTAAACGTGTTAACCTCGCAAGGCTGCAGGCCCAGACGGCATCCCCAGCCACGCCCTCAGAGCATGCGCAGACCAGCTGGCCGGTGTGTTTACGGACATATTCAATCAATCCCTATACCAGTCTGCTGTTCCCACATGCTTCAAGAGGGCCACCATTGTTCCTGTTCCCAAGAAAGCTAAGGTAACTGAGCTAAACGACTACCGCCCCGTAGCACTCACTTCCGTCATCATGAAGTGCTTTGAGAGACTAGTCAAGGACCATATCACCTCCACCCTACCTGACACCCTAGACCCACTCCAATTTGCTTACCGCCCAAATAGGTCCACAGACGATGCAATCTCAACCACACTGCACACTGCCCTAACCCACCTGGACAAGAGGAATACCTATGTGAGAATGCTGTTCATCGACTACAGCTCGGCATTCAACACCATAGTACCCTCCAAGCTCGTCATCAAGCTCGAGACCCTGGGTCTCAACCCCGCCCTGTGCAACTGGGTACTGGACTTCCTGACGGGCCGCCCCCAGGTGGTGAGGGTAGGCAACAACATCTCCTCCCCGCTGATCCTCAACACGGGGCCCCACAAGGGTGCGTTCTGAGCCCTCTCCTGTACTCCCTGTTCACCCACGACTGCGTGGCCACGCACGCTCCAACTCAATCATCAAGTTTGCGGACGACACAACAGTGGTAGGCTTGATTACCAACAACGACGAGACGGCCTACAGGGAGGAGGTGAGGGCCCTCGGAGTGTGGTGTCAGGAAAATAACCTCACACTCAACGTCAACAAAACTAAGGAGATGATTGTGGACTTCAGGAAACAGCAGAGGGAACACCCCCTATCCACATCGATGGAACAGTAGTGGAGAGGGTAGCTAGTTTTAAGTTCCTCGGCATACACATCACAGACAAACTGAATTGGTCCACTCACACTGACAGCGTCGTGAAGAAGGCGCAGCAGCGCCTATTCAACCTCAGGAGGCTGAAGAAATTCGGCTTGTCACCAAAAGCACTCACAAACTTCTACAGATGCACAATCGAGAGCATCCTGGCGGGCTGTATTACCGCCTGGTACGGCAACTGCTCCGCCCTCAACCGTAAGGCTCTCCAGAGGGTAGTGAGGACTGCACAACGCATCACCGGGGGCAAACTACCTGCCCTCCAGGACACCTACACCACCCGTTGTTACAGGAAGGCCATAAAGATCATCAAGGACATCAACCACCCGAACCACTGCCTGTTCACCCCGCTATCATCCAGAAGGCGAGGTCAGTACAGGTGCATCAAAGCTGGGACCGAGAGACTGAAAAACAGCTTCTATCTCAAGGCCATCAGACTGTTAAACAGCCACCACTAACACTGAGTGGCTGCTGCCAACACACTGTCATTGACACTGATCCAACTCCAGCCATTTTAATAATGGGAATTGATGGGAAATTATGTAAATATATCACTAGCCACTTTAAACAATGCTACCTTATATAATGTTACTTACCCTACATTATTAATCTCATATGCATATGTATATACTGTACTCTACATCATCGACTGCATCCTTATGTAACACATGTATCACTAGCCACTTTAACTATGCCACTTTGTTTACTTTGTCTACACACTCATCTCATATGTATATACTGTACTCGATACCATCTACTGTATGCTGCTCTGTACCATCACTCATTCATATATCCTTATGTACATGTTCCTTATCCCCTTACACTGTGTATAAGACAGTAGTTTTGGAATTGTTAGTTAGATTACTTGTTGGTTATCACTGCATTGTCGGAACTAGAAGCACAAGCATTTCGCTACACTCGCATTAACATCTGCTAACCATGTGTATGTGACAAATAAAATTTGATTTGATTTGACATACTCCATTTTACATGGTTGGTAGCCTAATCACAATGGGAGGCATTGATAACGATCAATTCAAGTGAAACTCTAGTCAAAAACTATCTGTTGGTATTAGTTGTTTCATCTTTTGAAAAATAGTTTTTGAGTGGAGGTTTTTTTTCTTCAGGTTGGATGATAACTATATATAAACTGCATTTCGGTTCATTTCCCTGCTTTAATGAAACAAATGGGTCTGGTGAGTTCTTTCCATAGCAGCTTCGAATTGTTCTTTGCATGAGAACGAAATAGTTTCCCTGTAATTATGACAAACTGCTCTCATTTTAGAAGAAAGGAAGAAATGGGAAGTACTGGTGCTGGTCCAGTCTCCTAGGACTGAGTCAGGGCATTCCAGTATGGCAAAAAATGAAAATCCTTAAGTACAAACAGTAAGGAAGAGTTACAGTCATCAATAAAAAACAACTATCATGCATAAAGCCAGACTAACTACAACCATCAATTTACACTGCATAGCAAATTGTGGGTCTCAATTTGAGAAAGGAAAATAAAGTTGTCTGAAAGTGGTCTCTTTTAAATTGGCAATGGAATTTGCGCACAGTGAATTTCCGCCATTCACTCGCATATCGGACCTGGTCTTTCAGGATAGATGGAGAAATAGCTCAAAGCTATGAGTGAAATGTGCTGACATGACGTGATTGGAGTAAAACAAAAACACTGGGAATGGATTGTGTTACAGTTAGACTCATTCCAATGAGTCGGAATATATATATCTAATAACTTATGAAAGACAGAAAAGAGCCCTGTACTATAAAATAAACATTGGGAAAAAAATCTGAGCGCCAGTAACTAGGTTTCCATCCAAATGGCGACAGATTTTCTTGCGAATATATATTTTTTTCATATGCGTAAAGAAAGTATGCAAAGTTTCCAACAAACGGACTTGTTGTGGATAAAAAATAATTGCGTGATGACGTGATACACACACAATTGTTTGTTTTTTCACTTACGTTTTCATGTTTCCATAACATTTTCAACTATACCCTACTATGGTCTTGGCACGTGCGGTCTAGCCAACAGCTAGTCTGTGCGGGTAGCCTAGTATACATGATCAGAGTATCATAGCCTAATATTTGTTTTTGTCAAACGGCAGTCAAGCATCTATCATGTCACTAGATAGAATAAGAACCTAGATATTTATTGGAAAGGAGCATCAAGATCATCATACGTTATTTAATTTCCTCTGTAGCCTAATAAACTGAATGGTTTCCTGCTTCGTAGTTGGGGACCTCACACATTGCACATAAAGGCGTTTCCAACGGCATTTCTCGCATAATTGATTTTACCGACACAAAAAGATCCCACCATGTCGAATGAAGAAATGATCTGTCGGCATTTACATTTCTGTGACAAAACTTACTGTTTCCATCATGATCGTGATTTTCGGTCGTGATTTTTGTTGTTAGTGCGATATGATTTTACTCGCATAAAAACTGTGGATGGAAACATGGTTAATGTAGACTGTACATTATTGTCCAGGCTTTTCCTGGACTAGAACGCACTTTCAATGGAGATTCTCCATTGAGCATGCTCGTTCTGGAAATCAACCCAAAGTTCTGTGACGATAAACCATACCTCCTTGAAAAGCCTCTCCGTCACTGGATCCATTGTTGTAGTAAGAGGAAAGAGTATGAACCAGACTCATCATCTCCTCCTGTAGCGAATTGACCTTGGGGTCTGGGTGCTCCAGGGCCTTGCCCCCCTCTGTTGCTGTCCCCCGACACAGACACCCCCACTGCTGTTCCAGGAGAACCTGGATCCTCTTCACGTGGAGGGCTGCCACAGGTTGCTCCATGCCACCTGGGGAGGCTTCTTTCTGCGGCATGTGCTCCGTGGTTACTCCCAGGCCTGGTTCTCTGTCAAAGCGATGGAGCACCATTTCTGAATTGTGTTGACCAGCTTGGGCCTCCATCATGGAAGAGCTAGCTGAAACCCAAATGTGATGATCTCCAAGGCCCTCGATCTGAGTGCCAGAGTTTTGTCTATTTCTTCCGATGGCCACTGCATTGGTCGACAAAGATTCTCCTTCATTAAACATTTCTCGACTGGACGCACCATGCGCACCTGCTAAAGACCACCTAGAATTATTATCGGTCTCTTCATCATCTTGGTCCACTGGCACTCTCTCCGCTCTTACCCAGCCCTCAGTGTTTCTGGTGAGCTGCTTCATCCTCAATTCCTTCCTCCGGCCCTCCTCCTGCTGTTCTCTCAGCAGCAAGGTGGCGTTCTGGAGGTCCAAGCTGCTCTCATGAAGCCTTTGCTCCAGCATGGCCACTTTGGCTTGCAGGGATGTCACTGTAAGAAGCTCGTCTAGGTCTGTGCTCGTCCTCCATTCGTGTGTCTGGTTAGAGTCATCATCGGTGACATCGTTGTTGTGGGTGAAGAGATGACTTTCTTTCCTGGGTCTTTTGAGATCAGAGGTCGCATAAGAGGGGTTTTTGGCCCCGTTGACCAGGGTTTGGGATCTGGGTCGGGGATTCAGTCCGAGACGGAACCTTTCCCTCTCCTCCTGCAGGATGCAGATCTGTGCCTTGAGCTCCGGGATTACCCGGACCTCCTCCTCCAGCTCGCCAACGCGCTCCAGGGCTTCGGTGAGGCGGCGGAGGGTTCCAGAAAAGTCCTGGTTTGACCGAAAGTCGGATGAGCAGTCCAGGGAGTAGAAGCTGTCTTCTGTGGACATGTCCCTTCCTCCGAGACGGTCTCTGGAGCTTCGGAGACTAGCCGGGTTTTCAGTTGACTCGGAATCTTTCCTCAGCAGAACGGTGAGAGGTAGGCTGGAGGCCCGCAGGAGATTTGGCCTGATGTGCTCCCCCAAGGGCTGCTCATCAAAGGCTCGGATACTGGCCTCCATCTCAGCCACAGACTTATACCTTCCAGAGGAGGCTGACGACCTGCCATCATAAGCCCAGGAGCCATAGTGGGGGTCGGCTAGGCGAGACCTGGGGGCCAGAGCTCCAGTGGAGCCCCAGGGGGTAGGCCGATAGCCAAGCCCAGAGAGGTTGAGGTGTCTGGGGAGTGTGTTGGGCCTCTGCCCCCTGCTCCGACGCTGGATGGGGACCCTCTTTATGGTGTGGCCCTTCTCGATGTCGTCAACGTACTTGAGGAAGTCCAGGTCCAGGTGGAAGCCATAGGGCGTCTCCACCGAGTACAGAGGAGGTTTCCCCTTATTCTCTGGGGCTTTGGGCCCATTTCCTAAAAGAGTAATAGCAGTGTTTCAATACTTGTTGCCATAGTATTGACACATAATAAGCACTATAGTATGTGAATCATACCATAAACCATATATTTTGGGGAAAATATAACGTACAGTTATAGATAACCAACAATAAAAAAAACATTGACAATTTTTGTTGATACATTTCATATGTTTTTAAAGGCTGTTACCATTTTGCTTGTCCATCATTTGCAGGCTTCAGCTGTGAGCATTGTTTGTTGGCACATTATCTGGTTGGTAGTCTGAGTGTGTCTTCCCTCTTGCCAACTTCTACAGGTGTTGTGACTCTGTTCTTGTGGTGTAAATCAGGTGATTGCCTGGCAAGAGAGTGAAAGCGGGACAAAGGAAGAGGTGAGAAATTGCTGATCAAAAAAGTCATTTTTGTACCTTAAGCATGTTAGCCACAATTAATTTCTCCATGATTCAAAATAGGGAGATCACATCTAAGATCACATCTGAGTCAGAATAACTAGAACTCTTTAAAGAAAAGAAAGACTTGCAGTTTAAACTGAATTCAAATTATACTGGTGAGAGCAGTGTGCAGGTCTTTAGAAAAAAAGGTATCCATGATTAAATGGATATTATTAACTGGGTAGTTCAGGTGCTGGATGCTGATTGGCTGTAGCAGCATTCCAGCCGTTTGTATATCAGGCAGTGTACCATGGGTATGACACAAAAATACTTGTTTACTGTTCTAGTTATGTTGGTAACCGATTTATAATAGCAATAAGGCACCTTGGGAGTTTGAGTATATGGCCAATATACCACTTTGCGTCATGCCGATGAACAGCCCTTAGCCGTGGTATATTTAAGTTATGGAAATTACACACAATAATTGCTAATTACAAATGTAGTTATTACATAACCTTCTGTGACCTTCCAATACATCATTATTGCATTATGGCCCTACTGGTAGACTTGTGCTCAGGTTCGCCATCGGGTTTCGAGTAGACAGCTTATTATGAACTTGTGGCACTAGCCTTCACTTTCATCTCATTCATATATTATTTCTCTTTCTCTCTCACTCACACATCAGAGTGAACCCTCCCGGCTTGCATACAACAGCGGTAGACCTGATGTTCTCTTGATTATAGCCCTTATTCCAAATACAGATCTCAAAATAACTCCGAGACTGTTGAGACCAGTAGCCATGGAATACACTCCTACATATAAAAATAAATACAGACAGCCATTGTTCTGACTCATTTCTCTTCTACTCTCTTTGGCCTCCCACTTTTCTCCCAGTGCTTTCTCTCAAGTTTTTCTCTCTCTTCTCATATATTTCTCTCCTCTTACTTTGTCCCCTCTCTTCTCCTCTTTCACTATCTTTCCTTATTCTACCTTCTCCCTCCTTATCCAACCTTCTCCCTCATTATCCTACACGTCTCCCTCCTTATCCTAACCGTCTTCCTCCTTATTCTACCTTCTCCCTCCTTATCCTACCCTCTTGCCTCATCTCTCCCCATCTCTTATTTGACTTTTTCTCTTTCCTGACCATCCATATATATCCCTCTCGCTCTTCTTTTACTCTCTTCCTAAGCTTCCCCTTCCTCCCTCCCTCTCTCTGTCTGTCCTCCCCCTCTCAAACCCTAACCCCCACCCTCTCTCTGTCTGTCCTCCCCCATCTCCCCTCTCAAACCGTAACCCCCACCCTCTCTCTGTCTGTCCTCCCCCATCTCCCCTCTCAAACCCTAACCCCACCCTCTCTATGTCAGTCCTCCCCCATCTCCCATTTACATTACATTTACATTTAAGTCATTTAGCAGACTCCCCTCTCAAACCCTAACCCCTACCCTCTCTCTGTCTGTCCTCCCCCATCTCCTCTCTCAAACTGTAACCCCCACCCTCTCTCTGTCTGTCCTCCCCCATCTCCCCCTCTCAAACCCTAACCCCCACCCTCTCTCTGTTTGTCCTTCCGATCTCCCCCTCTCAAACCCTAACCCACACCCTCTCTCTGTCTGTCTGTCCTCCCCCATCTCCCCTCTCAAACCCCTCCCCCTCTGTCTGTCCTCCCCCTCTCAAACCCTTAACCTCCACCCTCTCTCTGTCTGTCCTCCCCCATCTCCCCTCTCAAACCCTAACCCCCACCCTCTCTCTGTGTCTGTACTCCCCCATCCCCCCTCTCAAACCCTAACCCCACCCTCTCTCTGTCTGGCCTCCCCCATCCCCCCTCTCAAACCCTAACCCCCACCCTCTCTCTGTCTATCCTCCCCCATCTCCCCCTCTCAAACCCTAACCCCCTCCCTCTCGCTCCTGACCACCAGGCTCAGTGATTGCTAGACTCTCTGGCCTCTTGGGGGACCACAGTGACAGCCGCACGCAGCCACAGACCCAAACAATGTCAGCTATGCAGTAAACAGAAGAGAGAAATAACACTGACTGAACAGCTCCGCTGGAAAAGTAGCCCAACACACACACCCTGATAAGCACAGTAACACACACACACACACACACTGTACACATGCTCCATACATACTAAGCATAGATTCACAAAGATCACTCACATACATGTGCATACTACAGTACAGTACATATCCTGTGTCGATGGTATGTATTGACATATACAGCTCTTGTTACACACAATACAAGCACATGTGCCATGTAACCCACAACAATTCATTACATTTACATTACATTTAAGTCATTTAGCAGACGCTCTTATCCAGAGCGACTTACAAATTCACACACCACCTGTGACTTGTTCTATTCCCCTAGCTACACACTGCTGGCACCAATTGCCCCGATATAAACAAGTGAAAAAATGACAGGGCGATGGTCGATAAGAGACACAGAGATGATAGATACATTGTCCTGCCAGGCATTTTCACAGAGATGAAAGAAGTCTTTCAACACCTAACTAAGCTAAGCCTTGCCCGCAAGCGCTGATATTTAGTCTGAAGACATGGAGCCGTGGCAGCAGGGGGTACACTGTACAGCATAGGACACGTGTATCCGTGTACAAAGTTGACTTTTGACAGAGCACTAATATCTTCCGGAGGGAAAGACAGTGACATGTTAGGAAGGAAAGAGAGGAAGCCCCTTTTTCTTGTTGGAAATGTCAATCAAAACAACCTGTCTTATGAGTTAGTGAATTGTTCCCTGCAACACTCTCAAACCTCTGAGATTTTAAACTGTACGTACAGGTAACTACCGAAATACAGGAAACACCAACATAAAGTGGCTTGTGGCATTGGGCCACCACCAGCTTCAATGCACCTTGGCATAGATTCTACGAGTGTCTAGAACACTATTGGAGGGTTGCGACAAAATTCTGCCAGGAGAAATTCCATAATTTGGTGTTTTGTGGATGGTGGTGGAATACGCTGTCTCAGGCGCCGCTCCAGAATCTTCTATAAGTGTTCAATTGGGTTGAGATGTGGTGACTGAGAGGGCCATGGCATATGGTTTACATTGTTTTCATGTTCATCAAACCATTCAGTGACCACTCGTGCCCTGTGGATGGGGGCATTGTCATTCAAAGCCATGGTAGCCAAAATATTGGCCAAACTAACGACCTTCCCAGTATTTTTAAACATGACCCAAGCATGATTGGATGTTATTTGCGTAATTAACTCAGTGTGTTGAAGCATTCAATGCGTTAAATATACTTTGTAGCCCTCATTTACTTGAGTGTTTCCATTATTTTAGCAGTTACATGTAAAAACCTTCGCTGTGGTGTAAAGCTATACTGACAAAAATATTTTTTATTCATCCGTTATTTTACCAGGTAAGTTGACTGAGAACACTTTCTCATTTGCAGCAACGACCTGGGGAATATTTACAGGGGAGAGGAGGGGGATGATTGAGCCAATTGTAAACTGGGGATTATTAGGTGACCGTGATGGTTTGAGGGCCAGATTGGGAATTTAGCCAGGACACCGGGGTTAACACCCCTACTCTTACGATAAGTGCCATGGGATCTTTAATGACCTCAGAGAGTCAGGACACCCGTTTAACGTCCCAAAATAAACACAATGTGCAACAATTTCAATGATTTTACTGAATTACAGTTCATATAAGGAAATCAGTCAATTGAAATACATTCATTAGGCCCTAATCTATGGATTTCACATGACTGGGCAGGGGTGTGGGCAGGGCTGGAGCAATGGGTGTCAGAATGAGTTTTTCCCCACAAAAAGTCTTAATTACAGACAATTTCATCAGCTGTCTGGTTGGCTGGTCTCAGACGATCCCACAGGTGAAGAAGACCGATGTGGAGTTCCTTGGCTGGTGTGGTTACACGTGATCTGTGGTTGTGAGGCCGGGTGGACGTACTAACAAATTATCTAAAACAACATTGAAGGAGGCTTATGGTAGAGAAATTAACATTCAGTTAAGTGCTCTCCCCAGTGCTCTCCCCAAAAGAAGGGGGTGACATAGCGACCTCAAAGGGGAATTTCACTTTGGCTCTGCCACGGCATATAGACATTACTATATAACAACATTCTGTTTTTGTCATAAACGTCACAAACGTCACATTTCACTGGTAGAATCGGGAAGTTTTGACTTCCTGTGTATTTGTCTGCTAATAGTGAACCACAAAGTCCGGCATTCATAGCGAATGCAGATACTGCCCACCAAGGTAGACGGGGTGTGCCCGCAAATTCGGACTAGGGGACTGTGTACATTGAACGAACAACACATTTTTTGGGACAATACTTGTTATTCAGTAAAGTTTGTCATGCTTGTGTGGTGTTCTGTGCCTGGCTGTCCTAAAATACAAACAAGCGCAAAAATGAGTTTTCTTTCAACAATCTATCTTCCTGAGATATTTATTCACACTGTCAATCAATTTCGCCTATGCTATGGGAGTCACTGCTAGACAGGTAACTATCTTCAGCAGAGTAAACATGTTTGTTTGTTTGTTCGTTCTATCTTTAACTTGTTGAGTGTAGGGGCAGTATTTTGATGTTTGGATGAAAAATGTACCCAAATGAAACTGCCTACTTCTCAGGCCCAGAATCTAGAATATGCATATAATTGTCAGATTAGGACAGAAAACACTCTACATTTTCAAAAACTGTCAAAATATTGTCTGTGAGTATAACAGAACTGATATTGCATGCGAAAACCTGAGGAAAATCCAAAGAGGAAGTGCCTTCTATTTTGAAAGCTCCCTGTTCCATTGCATACCTTCCCTCCATTTAAAGGGATATCAACCAGATTCATTTTCCTATGGCTTCCACATGGTCTGAACAGTCTTTAGACATAGTTTCCGGCTTTTATTCTGAATAATTAGCGAGAAAGATCACATCGCGTCAGTGGATGGCTGGGTGCCAGCAGCGTTGTGCATGCGCGAGCAGCTTGGAGCAGACATTTTCTCTCTCTCCTATTGAAAACGCTACGGTCTGGTTGAAATATTATTGATTATATATTGTAAAAACAACCTGAGGATTGATTATAAAAACGTTTGACATGTTTCCACAAACTTTACAGATACTATTTGGAATTTTCGTCTGCCCCGTTGTGACCGCTCGAGCCTGTGGATTTCTGAACATAACGCGCCAACCAAATGGAGGTATTTTGGATATAAAAATAATCTTTATGGAACAAAGGTAACATTTATTGTGTAACTGGGAGTCTCATGAGTGCAAACATCCAAAGATCATCAAAGGTAAGTGATTCATTTTATTGCTTTTCTGACTTTCGTGACCAATCTACTTTGTTGCTAGCTGTTTAATGTTTTGTTTGCTGAGAGAGATGTCCTTACATAAACGCTTGGTTTGCTTTCGCCTAAAAGCTTTTTTGAAATCTGACATGCCAGGTAGATTAACAACAAGCTAAGCTGTGTTTTGTTATATTGCACTTGTGATTTCATAAAAAAGTAATATTTTTAGTTATTTAATTTGAATTTGGCTCTCTGCAATTTAGCAGATGTTGACGAAAATGATCCCGCTAACGGGATGGGTGAATCAAGAAGTTAACTGACTTTAGCTAACGTAAGCTAGCTAATGTTAGCAAGGAAGAGTAGATCAATTTGGTATCCATCTATTCAATCAAATCAATCAATGCTATGGGAGTCACTGCTAGACTGGTAACTATCTTCAGCAAATCAAATCAAATCAAATTTATTTATATAGCCCTTCGTACATCAGCTGATATCTCAAAGTGCTGTACAGAAACCCAGCCTAAAACCCCAAACAGCAAACAATGCAGGTGTAAAAGCACGGTGGCTAGGAAAAACTCCCTAGAAAGGCCAAAACCTAGGAAGAAACCTAGAGAGGAACCGGGCTATGTGGGGTGGCCAGTCCTCTTCTGGCTGTGCCGGGTAGAGATTATAACAGAACATGACCAAGATGTTCAAATGTTCATAAATGACCAGCATGGTCAAATAATAATAAGGCAGAACAGTTGAAACTGGAGCAGCAGCACAGTCAGGTGGACTGGGGACAGCAAGGAGCCATCATGTCAGGTAGTCCTGGGGCACGGTCCTAGGGCTCAGGTCCTCCGAGAGAGAGAAAGAAAGAGAGAATTAGAGAGAGCATATGTGGGGTGGCCAGTCCTCTTCTGGCTGTGCCGGGTGGAGATTATAACAGAACGTGGCCAAGATGTTCAAATGTTCATAAATGACCAGCATGGTTGAATAATAGTAAGGCAGAACAGTTGAAACTGGAGCAGGAGCATGGCCAGGTGGACTGGGGACAGCAAGGAGTCCTCATGTCAGGTAGTCCTGGGACATGGTCCTAGGGCCCAGGCCAGTTGAAACTGGAGCAGCAGCATGGCCAGGTGGACTGGGGACAGCAAGGAGTCATCATGTCAGGTAGTCCTGGGGCATGGTTCTAGGGCTCAGGTCCTCCGAGAGAGAGAAAGAAAGAGAGAAGGAGAGAATTAGAGAACGCACACTTAGATTTACACAGGACACCGAATAGGACAGGAGAAGTACTCCAGATAAACAAACTGACCCTAGCCCCCGACACATAAACTACTGCAGCATAAATACTGGAGGCTGAGACAGGAGGGGTCAGGAGACACTGTGGCCCCATCCGAGGACACCCCGGACAGGGCCAAACAGGAAGGATATAACCCCACCCACTTTCCCAAAGCACAGCCCCCACACCACTAGAGGGAAATCTTCAACCACCAACTTACCATCCTGAGACAAGGCCGAGTATAGCCCACAAAGATCTCCGACACGGTACAACCCAAGGGGGGGAACCCAGACAGGCCGACCACAACAGTGAATCACCCACCCCCATCCCCCCAGGGACGGCACGAGAGAGCCCCAGCAAGCCAGTGACTCAGCCCCCGTAACAGGGTTAGAGGCAGAGAATCCCAGTGGAAAAAGGGGAACCGGCCAGGCAGAGACAGCAAGGGCGGTTCGTTGCTCCAGAGCCTTTCCGTTCACCTTCCCACTCCTGGGCCAGACTACACTCAATCATATGACCCACTGAAGAGATGAGTCTTCAGTAAAGACTTAAAGGTTGAGACCGAGTTTGCGTCTCTGACATGGGTAGGCAGACCGTTCCATAAAAATGGAGCTCTATAGGAGAAAGCCCTGCCTCCAGCTGTTTGCTTAGAAATTCTAGGGACAATTAGGAGGCCTGCGTCTTGTGACCGTAGCGTACGTATAGGTATGTACGGCAGGACCAAATCAGAGAGGTAGGTAGGAGCAAGCCCATGTAATGCTTTGTAGGTTAGCAGTAAAACCTTGAAATCAGCCCTTGCTTTGACAGGAAGCCAGTGTAGAGAGGCTAGCACTGGAGTAATATGATCAAATTTTTTGGTTCTAGTCAGGATTCTAGCAGCCGTATTTAGCACTAACTGAAGTTTATTTAGTGCTTTATCCGGGTAGCCGGAAAATAGAGCATTGCAGTAGTCTAACCTAGAAGTGACAAAAGCATGGATTAATTTTTCTGCATCATTTTTGGACAGAAAGTTTCTGATTTTTGCAATGTTACGTAGATGGAAAAAAGCTGTCCTCGAAATGGTCTTGATATGTTCTTCAAAAGAGAGATCAGGGTCCAGAGTAACGCCGAGGTCCTTCACAGTTTTATTTGAGACGACTGTACAACCATTAAGATTAATTGTCAGATTCAACAGAAGATCTCTTTGTTTCTTGGGACCTAGAACAAGCATCTCTGTTTTGTCCGAGTTTAATAGTAGAAAGTTTGCAGCCATCCACTTCCTTATGTCTGAAACACATGCTTCTAGCGAGGGCAATTTTGGTGCTTCACCATGTTTCATTGAAATGTACAGCTGTGTGTCATCCGCATAGCAGTGAAAGTTTACATTATGTTTTCGAATAACATCCCCAAGAGGTAAAATATATAGTGAAAACAATAGTGGTCCTAAAACAGAACCTTGAGGAACACCGAAATGTACAGTTGATTTGTCAGAGGACAAACCATTCACAGAGACAAACTGATATCTTTCCGACAGATAAGACCTAAACCAGGCCAGAACATGTCCGTGTAGACCAATTTGGGTTTCCAATCTCTCCAAAAGAATGTGGTGATCGATGGTATCAAAAGCAGCACTAAGGTCTAGGAGCACGAGGACAGATGCAGAGCCTCGGTCCGATGCCATCAAAATGTCATTTACCACCTTCACAAGTGCCGTCTCAGTGCTATGATGGGGTCTAAAACCAGACTGAAGCATTTCGTATACATTGTTTGTCTTCAGGAAGGCAGTGAGTTGCTGCGCAACAGCCTTCTCTAAAATCTTTGAGAGGAATGGAAGATTCGATATAGGCCGATAGTTTTTTATATTTTCTGGGTCAAGGTTTGGCTTTTTCAAGAGAGGCTTTATTACTGCCACTTTTAGTGAGTTTGGTACACATCCAGTGGATAGAGAGCCGTTTATTATGTTCAACATAGGAGGGCCAAGCACAGGAAGCAGCTCTTTCAGTAGTTTAGTTGGAATAGGGTCCAGTATACAGCTTGAAGGTTTAGAGGCCATGATTATTTTCATCATTGTGTCAAGAGATATAGTACTAAAACACTTGAGCGTCTCTCTTGATCCTAGGTCCTGGCAGAGTTGTGCAGACTCAGGACAACTGAGGTTTGGAGGAATACGCAGGTTTAAAGAGGAGTCCGTAATTTGCTTTCTAATAATCATAATCTTTTCCTCAAAGAAGTTCATGAATTTATCACTGCTAAAGTGCAAGTCATCCTCTCTTGGGGAATGCTGCTTTTTAGTTAGCTTTGCCACAGTATCAAAAGGAATTTCGGATTGTTCTTATTTTCCTCAATTAAGTTAGAAAAATAAGACGATCGAGCAGCAGTAAGGGCTCTTCGGTACTGCACGGTACCATCCTTCCAAGCTAGTCGGAAGACTTCCAGTTTGGTGTGGCGCCATTTCCGTTCCAATTTTCTGGAAGCTTGCTTCAGAGCTCGGGTATTTTCTGTGTACCATGGAGCTAGTTTCTTATGAGACATTTTTTTAGTTTTTAGGGGTGCAACTGCATCTAGGGTATTGCGCAAGGTTAAATTGAGATCCTCAGTTAGGTGGTTAACGGATTTTTGTCCTCTGGCGTCCTTGGGTAGGCAGAGGGAGTCTGGAAGGGCATCAAGGAATCTTTGTGTTGTCTGTGAATTTATAGCACGACTTTTGATGTTCCTTGGTTGGGGTCTGAGCAGATTATTTGTTGCAATTGCAAACGTAATAAAATGGTGGTCTGATAGTCCAGGATTATGAGGAAAAACATTAAGATCCACAACATTTATTCCATGGGACAAAACTAGGTCCAGCGTATGACTGTGAGAGTGAGTGGGTCCAGAGACATGTTGGACAAAACCCACTGAGTCGATGATGGCTCCAAAAGCCTTTTGGAGTGGGTCTGTGGACTTTTCCATGTGAATATTAAAGTCACCAAAGATTAGAATATTATCTGCAATGACTACAAGGTCTGATAGGAATTCAGGGAACTCAGTGAGAAACGCTGTATATGGCCCAGGAGGCCTGTAAACAGTAGCTATAAAAAGTGATTGAGTAGGCTGCATAGATTTCATGACTAGAAGCTCAAAAGACGAAAACGTCATTTTTTTTTTTTGTAAATTGAAATTTGCTATCGTAAATGTTAGCAACACCTCCGCCTTTGCGGGATGCACGGGGGATATGGTCACTAGTGTAGCCAGGAGGTGAGGCCTCATTTAACACAGTAAATTCTTCAGGCTTAAGCCATGTTTCAGTCAGGCCAATCACATCAAGATTATGATCAGTGATTAGTTCATTGACTATAATTGCATTTGAAGTAAGGGATCTAACATTAAGTAGCCCTATTTTGAGATGTGAGGTATCATGATCTCTTTCAGTAATGACAGGAATGGAGGTGGTCTTTATCCTAGTGAGATTGCTAAGGCGAACACCGCCATGTTTAGTTTTGCCCAACCCAGGTCGAGGCACAGACACGGTCTCAATGGTGATAGCTGAGCTGACTACACTAACTATGCTAGTGGCAGACTCCACTATGCTGGCAGGCTGGCTAATAGCCTGCTGCCTGGCCTGCACCCTATTTCATTGTGGAGCTAGAGGAGTTAGAGCCCTGTCTATGTTGGCAGATAAGATGAGAGCACCCCTCCAGCTAGGATGGAGTCCGTCACTCCTCAGCAGGTCAGGCTTGGTCCTGTTTGTGGGCGAGTCCCAGAAAGAGGGCCAATTATCTACAAATTCTATCTTTTGGGAGGGGCAGAAAACAGTTTTCAACCAGCGATTGAGTTGTGAGACTCTGCTGTAGAGCTCATCACTCCCCCTAACTGGGAGGGGGCCAGAGACAATTACTCGATGCCGACACATCTTTCTAGCTGATATGCACGCAGAAGCTATGTTGCGCTTGGTGATCTCTGACTGTTTCATCCTAACATCGTTGGTGCCGACGTGGATAACAATATCTCTATACTCTCTACACTCGCCAGTTTTAGCTTTAGCCAGCACCATCTTCAGATTAGCCTTAACATCGGTAGCCCTGCCCCGGGTAAACAGTGTATGATCGCTGGATGATTCGCTTTAAGTCTAATACTGCGGGTAATGGAGTCGCCAATGACTAGAGTTTTCAATTTGTCAGAGCTAATGGTGGGAAGCTTCGGCGTCTCAGACCCCGTAACGGGAGGAGTAGAGACCAGAGAAGACTCGGCCTCTGACACCGACCCACTGTTAATGGGGAGAACCGGTTGAAAGTTTCTGTCTGCTGAATGAGCGACACCGGTTGAGCGTTCCTACAGCATTTCCTTCCAGAAACCGTGAGAAAGTTGTCCGGCTGCGGGGACTGTGCCAGGGGATTTATACTACTATCTGTACTTACTGGTGGCACAGACGCTGTTTCATCCTTTCCTACACTGAAATTACCCTTGCCTAACGATTGCGTCTGAAGCTGGGCTTGCAGTACAGCTATCCTCGCCGTAAGGCGAGCACAGCGGCTGCAATTAGAAGGCATCATGTTAATGTTACTACTTAGCTTCGGCTGTTGGAGGTCCTGACGAATCGTGTCCAGATAAAGCGTCCGGAGTGAAAAAGTCGAGTAAATATGTTTGTTGGTTCGTTCTATCTTTGACTGACTTTAGCTAACTCTAGCTAATGTTAGCAAATAAGAGTAGCTAAATCTGGTAGCCATCAAATCAATCAATCAATCAAATGTATTTATAAAGCCCTTCTACATCAGCAGATGTCACAAAGTGCTATACAGTAACCCAGCCTAAAACCCCAAACGGCAAGCAATGCAGATATTGAAGCACGGTGGCTTGGAAAAACTCCCTAGAAAGACAGGAACCTAGGAAGAATCCTAGAGAGGCACCAGGCTCTGAGGGGTGGCCAGACCTCTTCTGGCTGTGCCGGGTGGAGAATATAAGAGTACATGACCATTTAAGGCCAGTTTATTCTTCAAAAGTTCATAGATTACCAGCAGGGTCAAATAATAATCACAGTGGTTGCAGAGGGTGCAACAGGTCAGTACCTCAGGAGTAAATGTCAGTTGGCATTTCATAGCTGATCATTCAGAGGTTGAGACATCAGGTGCGTTAAGAGAGAGAGATGAAAACAGAATGTCCGGTAACACGTCCGGTGAACAGGTCTCAGGTTCCCTAGCCGCAGGCAGAACAGTTGAAACTGGAGCAGCAGCACGACCAGGTGGACTGGGTCTGGAAAACACTCCATTACTAAAAATATAAATGTCGATATAGCTAACAATGATATGTGTAGAAATAGTCTATGTTGGGTTCACAGCCAGTCTCAGCTGGATAGCAATCTTTCTGCCTATTTAGTGACGCTAGTTAGCTAACAGTAAGCAGACTATTGAAATGTCGATGTTAGCTATTGTAAACTAGCCAGTCTAATAGAGGTCAATACAATTAGTGGGGTGGTTAAATAGTGTATTGTTCTGTATTTGTATGTGGTACAGAATCTGATTCCACCATCATGTGCTTCCAACCCCCAGCTCTGCACAAGGTGGAGGTCATTTTGGGTACACAAGCATGGGGGAACGGATACATCTTGTGGTTATGGAGCACAACAACATTATCGGACAGAAACCACCAAGGGACACTGAAAGGTATAATATCAAGACTATAACAGTAATGACACAATCACATCATTCATCTCTGCAGATTCTAAAAAATATATATAAAGACAAAGGGCTACTATTGACAAGAATGATCTGTCATTGGGCAACACTTTTGAGATAAGAAAGGGGGTTTTGATTATACAGACTATATAGACTTTTCAAATCTTCTTCAGCCCTCCCCACCCCATTCACTTTGTTGACTGATCTTTCCTCTTAAAAGCAGGTTGGTCCCATTCGGTTGACATCAAGAAAGGCATGTTGCCCTACGTACCTTCCACAAAAAGTGTAAAATGCTAACACAACAACCATGTCTTTCCAGGAGACATGCAGTACCAGCAAATATTCTGCAAGAGGACCAAACAGTTGGTGGTTAAGAAGCCCTACACGACTTTTGGCAGAGTCTTATCCAGCTGGTCATTCATCGCAGACAGTACCAGACCAGACCATTCGCCATAAGCACAAAGAGTCTCAGCTTCCCCAGCCCGCCAAATTCTGAAATTTCCATCACCAATTTCAACATTTTCCTTCAAGATAGAACTGCTAAAGGGGGCGGAGTTGCAATCTACTGTAGAGATAGCCTGCAGAGTTCTGTCCTTACTATCCAGGTCTATGCTCACACAGTTCGAGCTACTACTTTTAAAAATCCATCTCCAGAAATAAGTCTCTCACTGTTGCCGCTTGTTATAGACTCCCCTCAGCTCCCAGCTGTGCCCTGGACACCATATGTGAATTGATTGCCCCCGTCTATCGTCAGAGTTTGTACTGTTAGGTGACCTAAACTGAGATATGCTTAACACACCGGCCGTCCTACAATCTAAGCTAGATGCCCTCAATCTCACACAAGGAACCTACCAGGTACAACCTATATAAACAACATCTGCTGTTTTCAACCTGGATCTCAGTGATCACTGCCTCATTGCCTGCATCCGTTATGGTCAAACGACCACCCCTCATCACTGTCAAATGCTCCCTAAAAGAATTCTGCGAGCAGGCCTTTCTAATCGACCTGGCCTGGGTATCCTGGAAGGATATTGACCACATCCCGTCAGTAGAGGATGCCTGAATGTTCTTCAAAAGTGCCTTTCTCACCATCTTAAATAAGCATTTCCTTTCAAAAAATGTAGAACTAAGAACAGATATAGCTAATGGTTCACTCCAGACTTGACTGCCCTTGACCAGCACAAAAACATCCTGTGGCGCTCTGCACTAGCTTTGAATACTCCCTGCAATATGCAACTTTTCAGTCAGGAACCCATATACACAGTCAGTTAGGAAAGCAAAGGCTCGCTTTTTAAAACAGAAATTTGCATCCTGCAGTACTAATTCCAAAAAGTTTTGGGACACTGTAAAGACCATGGAGAATAAGAGCTCCTCGTCTCAGCTAGGAAAGGCTAGGAAACACTGTCACCCCCGATAAATCCACGACAATCCATAATTGAGAATTTCAATAAGCATTTCTCTATGGGTGGCCACGCTTTCCACCTGGGTACCCCAACTCCAGCCAACCGCTCTGCACCCCACGCAGCAACTGGCCCAAGGCCCCCCCCCGCTTCTCCTTCACCCAAATCCAGACAGCTGATGCCCTGAAAGAGCTGCAGAATCTGGATCCCAACAAATCAGCTGGGCTAGACAATCTGGACCGTCTCTTCCTAAAATTATCGACCGGCATTGTCGCAACCCCTATTACTAGTCTGTTCAACCTCTCTTTTGATTCGTCTGAGATTCCTAAAGATTGGAAAGTGGCCGTGGTCATCCCCCTCTTCAAAGAGGGAGACACTCTAGACCCAAACTTTAAAGACCTATATCCATCCTGCCCTGCCTTTCTAAAGTCTTTGAAAGCCAAGTGAACAAACAGATCACCGACCATCTCGAATCCCACCATACATTCTCCGCTATGCAATCCGGTTTCCGAGCTGGTCACGGGTGCACCTCAGCCACGGTCCTAAACGATATCATACCACCATCGCTAAAAAACAATACTGTGCAGTCAAGGCTTTCGACTCTCAACAGCCTTGGTTTCTCTAATGACTGCCTCGCCTGGTTCACTAACTACTTCTCAGATAGAGTTCAGTGTGTCAAATCGGAGAGCTTGGTGTCCGGACCTCTGTCAGTCTCTATGGGGGTGCCACAGGGTTCAATTCTCGTGCCGACTCTTTTCTCTGTATATACGTATCAATGATGTTGCTCTTGCTGCGGGTGAGTCTTTATCCACATCTATGCAGACAACTCCATTCTGTATACATCTGGCCCTTCTTTGGACACTGTGTTAACCTGTCTCAGACTGGAGTTCCGCTCGTTCCGCTAGCGGAACCTCTCGCCAACAGGCAATGAAATTGCAGGGCGCCAAATATAAATCAACATGAACTCATAAATCAAATTTCTCAAACATACAAGTATTAGGCACCATTTTAAAGATACAATTCTCGTTAATCCAGCCACAGTGTCTGATTTTAAAAATGCTTTACAGCGAAAGCTCCACAAACGATTATGTTAGGTCATCACCAAGTAACAGAAAAACCCAGCAATTTTTCCAGCCAAAGAGAGGAGTCACAAAAAGCACAAATAGAGATAAAATTAATCACTAATCTTTGATGATCTTCATCAGATGACACTCATAGGACTTCATGTTACACAATACATGATGTTTTGTTCGATAAAATGCATATTTATATCCAAAATTCTCATTTTACATTGGTGTGTTATGTTCAGTAGTTCAAAAACATGCTGTGATTTTGCAGAGAGCCACATCAATTCGCAGAAATACTCATTATAAATGCTGATTAAAATGTAAGTGTTATGAATGGAACTTTAGATACACTTCTCCTTAATGCAACCGCTGTGTCAGATTTCAATTTTTTTTACAGAAAAAGCATACCATGCAATAATCTGAGTACGGAGCTCAGAGCCCAAACCAGCCAAAAGAAATATCCGCCATGTTGCGCAGTCAACATTAGTCAGAAATAGTATTATAAATATTCACTTACGTTTGTTGATCTTTATCAGAATGCACTCCCAGGAATCGCAGTTCCACAATAAATGTATGTTTTGCTCGAAAAAAGTTCATCATTTATGTCCAAATAGCTTCTTTTGTTAGGGCGTTTGGTAAACAAATCCAAACACGCATTCAGGTCCAGCCGAACGTCAGACGAAAAGTTCAAGAAGTTATATTACAGGTCGTAGAAACTTGTCAAACTAAGTATAGAATCAATCTTTAGGATGTTTTTATCATAAATGTTATATAATGTTCCAACCGAGGAATTCCATTGTCTGTAGAAAAGCAATGGAACGAGAGCTACCTCTCATGTGAATGCACGTGACTGAGATCGAGGCTGCTGCCAGATCTCTGACTCAATCAGCTCTCATTCGGCCCCCCTTCACAGTAGAAGCCTGAAACAACGTTCTAAAGATGGTTGACATCTAGTGGAAGCCTTAGAAAGTGCAAAATTACCCATATCCCACTGTATATTCGATAGGGGCTGAGTTCAAAAACTACAAACCTCAGATTTCCCACTTCCTGTTTGGATTTTTTCTCAGGATTTTGCCTGCCATATGAGTTCTGTTATACTCACAGACATCATTCAAACAGTTTTAGGAACTTCAGAGTGTATTCTATCCAATGCTAATAATAATATGCATATATTTGCATCTGGGACTGAGTAGGAGGCAGTTTACTCTGGGCACGCTATTCATCCAAAAGTGAAAATGCTGCCCCCTATCCCAAAGAAGTTTTAACAAACCTCCAGGCGAGCTTCAATGCCATACAACGCTCATTCCGTGGCCTCCAACTGCTCTTAAATGCTATTAAAACTAAATGCATGCTCTTTAACCGATCGCTGCCCGTACCCACCCGCCCGCCTAGCATCACTACTCAGGATGGTTCTGACTTAGAATATGTGGACAACTATAAATACCTAGGTGTCTGGCTAGACTTTCAGACTCATATTAAGCATCCCCAATCCAAAACTAAATCTAGAATTGGCTTCCTATTTCGCAACAAAGCCTCCTTCACTCATGCTGCCAAACATACCCTTATAAAACTGACGATCCTGCCAATCCTTGACTTCGGAGATGTCATTTACAAAATAGCCTCCAACATTACTCAGCAAATTGGACGCAGTCTATCACAGTGCCATCCGTTTTGTCACCAAAGCCCCATATACTACCCGCCATTGCAACCTGTATGCTCTCTTTGGCTGGTCCTCGCTACATATTTGTCATCAAACCCACTGGCTCCAGGTCATCTATAAATCTTTGCTAGATAAAGTTCCTCCTTGTCAGCCCACTGGTCACCATAGCAACACCCACCCGTAGCAAGTGCTCCAGCAGGTATATTTCACTGGTCATCCCCAAAGTCAACACCTACTTTGGCCGCCATTCTTTCCAGTTCTCTGCTGCTAATGACTGGATCGATATGCAAAAATCACTGAAGCTGGAGACTTATATCTCCCTCACTAACTTCAAGCATCGGCTGTCAGGGCAGCTTACAGATCGCTGCAGCTGTACACAGCCCATCTGTAAATAGCCCATCTAACCAACAACCTACCCTCATCCCCATATTTTTATTTTTTATTTTTTCTGGTCTTTTGCACACCAGTATTTCTACTTACACATCATCTGCACATCTATCAATCCAGTGTTAATTGCTCATTTGTAATTACTTCGCCACTATGACCTATTTATTGACTTACCTCCTTACTTCATTTGCACATACTATATAGATGTTCTATTGTGTTATTAACTGTACATTTGTTTATCCCATGTGTAACTCTGTATTGTTGATTTTGTCCCACTGCTTTGCTTTATCTTGGCCAGGTCGCAGTTGTAAATGAGAACTTGTTTTCAACTGGATTACTGGTTAAATAAAGGTGAAATAAATAAAAAATACCGAACACCATTGCCAGTGTACCAAAGCCAGACAAAGGACTATGGCTGTGTTTACACAGGCAGCCCAATTCTGTTTGGTCACGACCAATTAGTGAAAAAACAAACAGATCAGTTCTGAAAAAGATCTGATGTGATTAAGACCACTTAGTGGGAAAAATATCAGAATTGGGCTGCCTGTGTAAACGCAGCTAGTATGGCTCAGCATAATACCATGTAGAACACCTCTAGGTTTTCGCTCCAACCCCAGTTGTAACTAACCTGGTTCAGTTTATCAACCAGCTAATTATTAGAATCAGGTGTGCTAGATTAGGATTGGAGTGAAAACCTCCAAGAACAGGTTTGGAGAGCCCTGGTGTAGAACCACCATAAAATAAATATGGATATTTTCTGTTAATCTTCTAAATGTGTCTGCCTTTATGGATTCACAAAAGATATTCATATAAGCTGTAAAGGACAGCTTCAACCACATCAAACAGATTAATTCAGATATCCAAAGAATGTTTATTTAAAATCTGAAATACAGTTGAGTGTACGCTTTTTAACGCTAACTCAAGAGAACTGGGTATTCCACAAGAATGTTATATGGTAAAAGTAACATACCAAATAAATTGTATGAACAGTGAGGTTCAGTGTGTCCGAGTGTGTCTCAGGTGTAGAGACACACAAGTACAGAGAAATGTAGCTACAGATTGTTACACAATATATTGTGATTTACTCAAAGATGTTTTGTCAACATCTTGTCTATTTCAAGTCTTCTCTCATTGATCTAGACAAGTGGGTGTCTTGATGACACAGACCTGGCTCGGTAAATGAGAGAAGACTTGAAATAGACAAGATGGCAGCGTGGCACATTGTCTAAATACAACAGTAAACAGTAAATTGCTGTATTATTGTTTCTCCTCACTGTTTGCTAGTAAATTGTTTGGATTTTTAAAAACATTTTACCTTTATTTTACCTTTTATTTAAGTCAATTATGAATAAATTCTTATTTACAATGTCGGCCGACCCCGGCAAACCTGACAATGCTGGGCCACTTGTGCGCCGCTCTATAGGAATCCCAATCACGGCCGGATGTGATACAGCCTGGTAACGTTTGCTGGTAAACCTAGGTTTAGTTGGCTGGTTGTAATGTTGTAGCTTGCTGTTTAGTAGCCATATCTACAACTAAAAAGAGAAGACGTTTTACAATGAAGATACAAAATATCTCCAATTGTAAATCTCGTCTATTTTTTAGTCATAGATATGGCTACCAGTAGTTGTTTAGCTAGCTACATAGCTAAGTTAGCAAACAGAAAAGTAATTTTATTTTCTCCCCACTGTAACACTACTGTAGTACTACTGTACTACAGACCAGTATCCCTTCTTTCTTTTCTCTCCAAAACTCTTGAACGTGCCGTCCTTGGTCAGCTCTCCCGCTATCTCTCTCAGAATGACCTTCTTGATCCAAATCAGTCAGGTTTCAAGACTAGTCATTCAACTGAGACTGCTCTTCTCTGTATCACGGAGGCGCTCCGCACCGCTAAAGCTAACTCTCTCTCCTCTGCTCTCATCCTTCTAGACCTATCGGCTGCCTTCAATACTGTGAACCATCAGATCCTCCTCTCCACCCTCTCCGAGTTGGGCATCTCCGGCGCGGCCCACGCTTGGATTGCGTCCTACCTGACAGGTCGCTCCTACCAGGTGGCGTGGCGAGAATCTGTCTCCTCACCACGCGCTCTCACCACTGGTGTCCCCCAGGGCTCCGTTCTAGGCCCTCTCATATTCTCGCTATACACCAAGTCACTTGGCTCTGTCATAACCTCACATGGTCTCTCCTATCATTGCTATGCAGACGACACACAATTAATCTTCTCCTTTCCCCCTTCTGATGACCAGGTGGCGAATCGCATCTCTGCATGTCTGGCAGACATATCAGTGTGGATGACGGATCACCACCTCAAGCTGAACTTCGGCAAGACGGAGCTGCTCTTCCTCCCGGGGAAGGACTGCCCGTTCCATGATCTCGCCATCACGGTTGACAACTCCATTGTGTCCTCCTCCCAGAGTGCTAAGAACCTTGGCGTGATCCTGGACAACACCCTGTCGTTCTCAACTAACATCAAGGCGGTGGCCCGTTCCTGTAGGTTCATGCTCTACAACATCCGCAGAGTACGACCCTGCCTCACACAGGAAGCGGCGCAGGTCCTAATCCAGGCACTTGTCATCTCCCGTCTGGATTACTGCAACTCGCTGTTGGCTGGGCTCCCTGCCTGTGCCATTAAACCCCTACAACTCATCCAGAACGCCGCAGCCCGTCTAGTGTTCAACCTTCCCAAGTTCTCTCACGTCACCCCGCTCCTCCGCTCTCTCCACTGGCTTCCAGTTGAAGCTCGCATCCGCTACAAGACCATGGTGCTTGCCTACGGAGCTGTGAGGGGAACGGCACCTCAGTACCTCCAGGCTCTGATCAGGCCCTACACCCAAATAAGGGCACTACGTTCATCCACCTCTGGCCTGCTCGCCTCCCTACCACTGAGGAAGTACAGTTCCCGCTCAGCCCAGTCAAAACTGTTCGCTGCTCTGGCTCCCCAATGGTGGAACACACTCCCTCACGACGCCAGGACAGCGGAGTCAATCACCACCTTCCGGAGACACCTGAAACCCCACCTCTTTAAGGAATACCTAGGATAGGATAAAGTAATCCTTCTCACCCCCCTTAAAATATTTAGATGCACTATTGTAAAGTGGCTGTTCCACTGGATGTCATAAGGTGAATGCACCAATTTGTAAGTCGCTCTGGATAAGAGCGTCTGCTAAATGACTTAAATGTAATGTAAATGTAACACAGTAGTATGTCAGCCAGCAATACAGTATGGGTTTCAGTAGATAAACTACATTTTGCTAGCTTGCTAGGTGGCTTGCAGGAAAAATAACTTCGCTAGGCACCGTATTTGTCATCTGCTCTCTTGGTGCTGGCATCAGCTATAGCTAAACGTTAGCTATCCAACTCTTTGTTTTGAATACTCTTCTCTATATTCCATTTTAAACATGTATGGTTGAATGTCACCATGTAGCTAATAGTACATCAAAAAGTGCTCCATGTTGATAAGAGGGATCACTTGAAGCCATTTCGATCTGGACAGTTCTTTTGGTTTTGTCCAAAGGATTGTGTTGTTAGTGTTGCCCTCCTTTAAAAAAAATGCCTTGTGGGGGAGGGTCAGGGGCCAGAATACGAATCAGTGAGATGAAACACATCTCGCTGTCCTAGAAATGCCTCAGACATGATGAAAACAAGCCCAGATTCCCCCAGGGTGAAATTCCCCTTTAACCCAACACCTAGCAACCTCGATAAGAGGTTCAAGCCTCTTGGCTTAACGGTACGCCACCCCCTGAATTGTCCACACTATGGTGCATAGCTACAGTACATACAACACTTTAACTGTGGTGTATTGCTACAGACATAACCATAACTTCTACTGTTGTGTACATGTAACTGGCAGGATATGAACCCAGGACTGCCGCGGGAGAAACCAACGTCTTGACCATTTAGACCAAAATGAAATTCTCTCCAGGGCAAAGGGCTTGACACTGATTTTTAAGTCGCAGGTGGGCTACCTTATCACGTGACCATGAGCAACCATGACCAACTCATGTCCGTTTACATATAGCTAGACATTCCAGCGTTGAGGTCACATCAACACTACAGCAGCTGTTGCTATGATCATCTCAATCTCTCAACGGCATCATGATAAAACACGCAGGCATTGATACGAGTTGTGTTATTTGTCTTGAGATTGTCCTCCATAGTGCAAACACAGTACCTGATTGGTTTACATTCGTGTTAATAGGGTATCAGTAGGTACGTTTATGGTAATTTTGAGACAGACAGAGAGACAGTTTTAGAGAGAGACAGCTACACACTCACACAAACACACACACACTTATTCCCCACCGTCTCACCACAGAGGATAGAATATAGCACAATCGGTTACAGTCCTACCCTAAACCTCTCCACATTTCCATGGCACAAATTTTAATTGTCACTGCTTAGAGCGACTGGCCTACCTCACAGGAAAGCCATTTGGGAGAAACAAAAGGAAAAATATTCACTTTCCCCACATAAGCCCCATCCAACTGTAACCTACAGTAAGCTACCTCAAATATATGAACTTCAGTACTTTTAGCCTGATCCCAGATCTGTTCATTACCTTGTCAAGTTTTATGGACCATAGCAGCACAAGCAGATCTAAGACCAGGTTAGAGTACTTGGAGCTTTCACTATGTTCATATTTTCGGGACTTTTCTAGATCAAGGTCTTAGAAGAAGGAAGTCTCAATATTTTTGTGGCCAATTTCAGGGCTTTGTTTCTTCCTGTTCCCACCACTGCCCTGTCCTGGGGATAAATGCAGCCTTCTTCCTCACACAGCCTCCTCACATCATTATAAACTTTGGAATCTAGACAATCTCCGTCCACAGCATTCTTGACTACAAAACGACAAAATTACATTTGAACACATGACACTGAAAACGGTAGCCTCACCAAGAAGACATGTTTTAAAGCATTGAGGCCTCTGCTGCAGAATATCACATTTCAGATATTAGTTTGGGCTGAGGGACAAACAACTGACATGTAATGGGCACATTAACACATTGTTTGGATTGTTGATCCGGAAACACCTCGAATTTAGCCTGGTCCCAGATCTATTTGTGCTGTCTTGCCAACACCTATCGATGTGACAATGACCAATAATTAGCCAGCGCAAACACATCTGGTACCAGGCTACCTTGACGTTGCTACATCAGTTGCTACACTTAAACAAAGAGTTCATAGTTTTCGGCCTTGGGAATTGGGCTCTGATATAAGGTTTGTGAAGAATGTTGTAGAACGTGAACATGAAGACTACCTATTTTTTCAGCTGTTCCTGGACGGATTATTCTGCAAAGATCAGATGATTCTGTCTCTCGTTAACTGTGGTGGTGACGTGTATGCAGTTTATTTGTGATGCACTTTTTCACCAAACCCAAAGTGCTACTTACTGCTGTGGACTCGAGAATGGCTCTGGCCGACAGTAGTACACTATATAGGGAATACAGTGCCATTTGGGACACACACTACAACTGAAGGGGGCGATGAATTGGATATCCTATGGCATCCTGTGGGCCCTTCTCATGTTCTCAATAACCATTTACATGTATGTGTACAGCATGTGTCTGTCTTTAACTCCCTCTCTCTCTGTTCTGTTCTTTAAAAAAGGGATATTTTCTTCCTCCAGTATGGACATGCTGACTGTGTGGTTTTTCCAGCACACAACCTCATTCCTTGTCTTCTATTTGGACTTGGTTTAGAAACTAAAGCCAACTTCTATGACTCCCTCTACAACTCCCTCCACCTAACCCCTCTTTCTCTCCTCCCAACTCTCTCTCTTTCTGTGTCTTTGTGTCTCACACACATGCACGCACACACACTTTCTCTCTATCGCTCCCATCCAGTTTGTTCTGTCCTGGTGTCTCTCCAACAGCAACAGGGTCTCAATCTCCGCTCCGTGTGCAGGACATAAGTCCATAGGATAAAAGCTGCCAGTGGGGCTTTCACGCAGGGAGGAAAAACAGCATTGTATTTTAAATGCTTGGGCCAAAACAGTGAGTGAGTGAGTGAGTGAGTGAGTGAGTGAGTGAGTGAGTGAGTGAGTGAGTGAGTGAGTGAGTGAGTGAGTGAGTGAGTGAGTGAGTGAGTGAGTGAGTGAGTGAGTGAGTGAGTTTATATGTGTGTGTGTGTGAGGGGTTGAGAGGTAATGCATGTGTGATAGAAAATCGATTTTAGAGGTCACACTCTTAGGGGGAAAAAAGGTGCTATCTCGAACCTTAAAGGGTTATTTGGCTGTCCCAATAGAAGAACCCTTTGAAGAACCTTTTTTGGTTCCAGATAGAACCCTTTTGGTTCCAGTAGAACCATTTCCACAGAGGGTTCTAATTGGAAACCAAAAAAAGGGTTCTACCTGGAACCAAAAAGGGTTTTCTTATGGGGAGAGCTGAAGACCCTTTTTTTCTAAGAGTGCAGATGTCTATCAGATGGTCATTAAGTGCACCAAATCCAACCTGTATGCCTGATTTGTTCAGACCTACTAAATATCACTTTCCTATCTATTCAGTTCTAAGATTAAAACAACCCATTCTTATTTGAATGACCAACTTCTATCCACGATCAATAACAGTACATTCAACTAGCAGAGAAATAGAAGAAAAGGCAACTTTCTCTTACCTTTAACAATTCTGGTGTTCTCCACTGTAACCTGATGTGAGGGTGTCAGAGTATCCACTCCAGTCTGAGTTCCAGTACTTCTCCAGTCACTTCTCTCTCATCTCAGCCCTGCCTGTCTGTCTGTCTCCTAGAAGGAGGTACCATCAGGGAGAGTGGGATGCCGTGGCTGCATGGCAAATACCTCTTTAGAATCCTCTCATAGCACAAGCTGTGTTGTTGTGTGTAAAGAGCAGAGTGGGGAGGGGTTTCAGAGCATGACTTTCTCCCTCTGTCCAATGAGACTGCGGGTGGGGGCCCACACAGAGCGTCCACACCCATGACATAGGAAATCGACCAATAGGAGCATGCAGGTGGGCCCCTTACTTAAAGCAGCTCACCCCAGACCCTGGCAGCTGGTAGTGGGTTTTCAAAATAAACTCCCCTAGGTAGTCAGTGAGGGTACTGTGTGCAGTGTTCCCTCAAAACACACAGACACACAGTTCTTTTTTCACTCAAGTAATGCATTTTTATACATGAAAATACTCACACAACACACACCACACACACACACAGTTATTTTTTAACACAGCAAATGGCACTTCATATGCATGGACACACATACACACAGGCAACTGGTGCAAACTTATCCTCTGTTATGTTGACTGTGACCGCCCCTTAATAATCAAGAAAATAACAAGGAGGCAGAGATGTGGGGGGAGGCAATTCACAGGGGTTAATGCACAGGACATACCTCTTATTCCTCATGAGTTCCCTTTCCCCCCTTGACCACCATCCTGTCTACCCCCTCTTCACAATGTTACAATCGTCCCCTTGTCGTAAGGTCATTATTGTCAAAAACCAGCCCTGCGACCCCTCCAAGGAGCCCTATGACCCATCCTTCCACCAAGCTACTGTTTGCTAGAGCAATTAAGAGGTGTGTGTGTGTGTGTGTGTGTGTGTGTGTGTGTGTGTGTGTGTGTGTGTGTGTGTGTGTGTGTGTGTGTGTGTGTGTGTGTGTGTGTGTGTGTGTGTGTGTGTGTGTGTGTGTGTGTGTGTGTGTGCGTGCGTGCGTGCGTGTGTGTGTGTGTGTGTGTGTGTGTTGTTTGTGAAGTGGGGCAATCTTCTTAGGCCAAGATAAATATAATCCAAGCAGCAATAGAGGAAGAATGTACCCCTAAAAAAAACGTAAATATTTCAACAAGTTTGCAGCCTGTGCGCAAACTAACGACACATCTTATTGACTTACTCAAAATAACATTCAGAATTCCATTAAGCAGAAAGAGATGCCCACAGAGCCATAACCACAGCATTTCACATTCACAGTGTTCATAACACGGATGGAAAAGGAATTAGCGAAGAAAGGCTCATTTTCCATTACACACACAGACCACTGACTCCGAAAGGGATTGTGGTTTTACTGAGGGCAAAAAAAAAACATTTTATTGGACAAAAGCACTGCTGACTGACCACATACTGCAGTGTACACAACAGAAAACTCCGAGCTGATTTAGTTGGTTATGGCAGCTACAGTATAAAGAGAAGAAATCATCCAAAAGTATTTAAAAATTGATTGCATTGGAAAGTACTTGCACATGAAGCGTGAAAATGCTAATATGCACTGAGCATACAAAACATTAAGAACACCTGCTCTTTCCAGGGCATAGATTTACCAGGTGAATTAAGATGAAAGCTATGATCCCTTATTGCTGTCCCTTGTTAAATACACTTAAATCAGTGCAGATTAAGGGGAGGAGACAGGTTAAATAAGTATTTTCAGGCCTTGAGATAATTGAGATATGGATTGTGTGTGTCCCATTCAACAAGACAAAACATTTAAGTGCCTTTGTATGGGGCATGGTAGTACGTGCCAGGCTCACCTGTTTATGTCAAGAACTACAACACTGATGGGCTTTTCACGTTCAACAGTTTTCCTTATGTATCAAGAATCGTCTACCACCCAAAGGACATCCAGCCAACTTGACACAACTGTGGGAAGCATTGGAGTCAACATGGGCCAGCATCTCTGTGGAACGTTTTCGACACCTTGTATGTAAGAGTCCATACTCTGATGAAGGGGGTGCAACTCAATATTAGGAAGGTGTTCCTGATGTTTGGTATACTCCGTGTAAGTATCAATGACTTGCATTGGATTTATGCCAGAAATGCTAAAACGCTACCATTTGAAACAGTGGCCAGGTAAACAAAACCAAAGCATGGACTGCTGTCATACCTAGTCCATAGGCTGCTTACAAGGTAAGGAAACCAATATGTCATTTTGTCATTTGGGTGAACTATCCCTTTTATGTGCTAATGTAGGCTAGTTGAAGATCATTATCTTTTGATTTGTACCAAGACAGCAAATTATGTAGAGGTTTTGTTTTTACCTGTACAAATCCTTGTTCTGTCTACTGTACATGTATTTTCAATGTAAACGTTCCCCTTTTGCCTATCTTGTTCATTTGCCGAGAATGCCCTCTAGTGATGAAAGGTGATCATCACATAAAGTTGTAACAGGTTAGTAGTTAAAAAATATATATATATATATATTTTTAAATATATATGTATATATATATATATATAAACAATATCCCAAGGTTTGGTGTAGAACAGTGGTTCCCAAACGTTTTATAGTCCAGGACCCTTTCAAACATTCAACCTCCAGCTGCGTACCCCCTCTAGCACCAGGGTCAGCGCACTCTCAAATGTTTTGTTTGTTGCCATCATTGTAAGCCTACATGAATTAAACATAAGAATGAGTGTGAGTTTTTGTCACAACCCGGCTCGTGGGAAGTGACAAAGAGCTCTTATAGGACCAGGGCACAAATAATAACATAATGATCATAAATCATGTTGCTCTTTATTTAGCCATCTTACATATTAAACCTTAGTTGGTCATCACAAATGGTGAATAACTCACCACAGGTTAATGAGAAGGGTGTGCTTGAAAGGATGCACATAAAACTCTGCAATGTTGAGTTGTATTGGAGAGAGTCTTGTGAAGTGGGGCAAATCATTTCCCACACAGTCTGTGCCTGTATTTAGTTTTCATGCTAGTGAGGTCTGAGAATCCACTCTCACATAGGTACGTGGTTGCAAAGGGCATCAGTGTCTTAACAGCGCGATTTGCCAAGGCAGGATACTCTTGAGCGCAGCCCAATCCAGAAATCTAGCAGTGGCTTCTGATTAAATTGTTGCAATTGCGCACCCAGGTCACTCAGGTGTTTCACTATATCACATTTGACATTTTCCATAAGCTTGAGTTAATTTGCACACAAAACAAATCATACAATGATGGATAGACCTGTGTGTTGTCGTTGTTAAGTCAGACAGAGAAGAGCTCCAATTTAATCATAGCCTTGATTTTGTCCCGCACATTGAATATAGTTACGGAGAATCCCTGTAATCAGAGATTCAGATCATTCAGGCAAGAAAAAACATCACCCAGATAGGCCAGTTGTATGAAAAACCTGTCATCATGCAAGCGGTCAGACAAGTGAAAATTATGGTCAGTAAAGAAAACTTCTCGTCTCTCAATTTAAAAAAATGTTTCAATTCTTTGCCCCTTGACAACCAGTGTATGTTGTAAAAGCATAATGCAGAAAATACACGAGAGTTCAGGGGCCCTGCTTCAACAACGTTAACCATTTTCACTGTAGAGTCCAAAACGTCTTTGACTTCCACCGAAGACTTTCTCCTTGTTCGGGCAGCGTTCGCTGTACGTGGTCGACGTCACCGGTCTTCTAGCCATCGCCGATCCACCTTTCATTTTCCATTTGTTTTGTCTTTGTTTTCTACACAGCTGGTTTCATTCCCCAATTACATGTTCATGTATTTAACCTTCTGTTTTTGTGCATGATTGTTTCTATGTTCATTCGGTATGTTTTGGCTGTTTTTTCGACGGGTGCTGTTTAGACCCGTGCGTAATTGATTACCGTTTATTGTTGGTCAAGTGTATGTTAACCTTGTGCCTTTATTTTGAGTAAAGTACATTGCTCACTCATTCTGCTCTCCTGCGCCTGACTTCATATACCAGCTACACCCACCTTCTGACAGCAAGATCCTCTCAGGGGATGCTGCAGTGTACCCAAGTGGTGTCAGGAGCAACTGCTTGCACGCGCGTTACCACTCCACTATGTCTCCCTGTCATGGCCTTTGTGCCATCAGTACAGATACCAACAGATCTTGATCACCAAAGTCCATTTGATGTCGCAAAGCTGTCCAGTACTTTAAAAACATCCTCACCTGTTGTCCTGGTTTCCAGTGGTTTGCAGAAGAGGGTATCTTCCTTATTTGGCGCTCTGCAATTTCACTGGATGTTGTCAAATCTATCCCACTTAACCGGATTGGCGTGTGAAGGGATCACTAAGAGGTTAATTGACCCCCCCATAAATGTAACGGACATATACCAGGAGCTGTGCCAGGCCCGCCACATCTGTTGACTCATCCAGCTGTAACGCATAGAATTCACTAGCTTGTATGCGAAGCAGTAATTGTTGCAAAACAACTCCTGCCATGTCACTGATGCCTCTTGAAACAGTGTTGTTTGATGAAGTCATTGTCTGTATATTTTTTGGGGCCTTGTCCCCCAGTACTGTCCCAGCCATATCCGCGGCAGCAGGAAGAATTAAGTCCTCCACAATAGTATGGGGTTTGCCTGTCCTAGCCACTCTGTATCTCACCACATAAGACACTTTTAGCCCCTTCTTATTAATGGTATCTGTTGCTTTTATACATGTCTTACTACTCGAAAGTCGTCTTAATTCTCACTCAAAAAACTCCTGTCGCTTATTTTTCAAATTGGCATGTTTCGTTTCTAAATGTCTGCGCAAGAGTGAAGGTTTCATCGAGTTGTGAGATAGTACTTTTGCACATTTGTAAGTCGCTCTGGATAAGAGCGTCTGCTAAATGACTTAAATGTAAATGTAAATGTAACACACTGTGGCTGAGGAAAGGCACAACTCACAATATAAGTGAACCCCAAATCAATGTAGTTCTCATCATATTTGCACCTCTTCGATGGTCCAACGTCCCTGTCTGTTGTTCGGTGCTTTCCCGGGTAAGGGGGCAGTAGCTTTTCGGCTGCATCAGATTCACAACTGTCAGTGTCCATGCTAGCTGGGCTAGCAACAAATGTAGAATTACTGATGCTAGCATTGGATGTGCTCGTGGAAGCAGAACAACTTGTGTCATTGACAGGTGCAGGTGTAGTACTGCTGGTAATAATAATAATAATATAATATATGCCATTTAGCAGACGCTTTTATCCAAAGCGACTTACAGTCATGTGTGCATACATTCTACGTATGGGTGGTCCCGGGGATCGAACCCACCAACCTGGCGTTACAAGCGCCATGCTCTACCAACTGAGCTACAGAGCTGCTGGTAGTAGCAGTACTACCAGTAGAGCAGGTATGTGTCTCTATGGACACGGGCCTTACTTTTCTTTAACCATTTATCAATTTTCGAGCAATCAGAATGAGCAGCAGCTACGTTTGGCTACATACGGACCGTTAGTGGAATTCCCGTGAGAGAGTAACGGTTAATGTGATTGGATGTAAATGATTTGACTAGGCTACCTGTATTTGACATTGTGTTGTTATTTCGCTAAACACTACTGTAGATGGTTTGATTTTAATTTTGGCAGTGAAACAAGGTTACTCAGGCGAGAAAAACACCTCACCCAAATGCATAGCCCCGTTGGAAAATCTAAATGGACTGTTATTCAGTTTGGGAATAGCCGGTGTAGAAGATGTTCAATCGGGGAGATTGTTGCTTTTACAAGGTTTACATGTGATACTGGTAACACTTTACCTAACGCCTGCAGATATAATGCTCTATAACTTATTTTAAGCATATACTATATGAGCCTTTATAATTGAGGCTTTAGGTTAAAGTGTTACTGTGATGATATGTGTGGGTGACTTTTCAACCCACATTTAGTCAGTATCAATAGCATAGTGTGAAAATAGAAAACTGAAAATAGAAATTCTATTGGAAGTGATACACAATCAATAGGTAGGTGCCATTGGGTGTGACAGTCCCAGCAGACTCCTAATTTGATGTGCATTATGTAACTCTATGCTACTGTAGGCCACTGTGGTTACATATTGACTGTGTTGGTATAGTCCTCTATGATGTGAATGCCTCCCCTTGATCGGAAGTTCACAGACCCTTAAACACAGCTGGCCTTTTCAACAAGAAGGACCAATCACAACTTCTTTACTAGAATCCACACCGACAAAAGTATTATGTATATGTACTGTATGTGACCAAATCTGTGGCCTTGTGGTTACTTAGGCACACTGAGACTGGAAGCATTTTAGGAATTACAGTTGAAGTCGGAAGTTTACATACACCTTAGCCAAATACATTTAAACTCAGTTCTTCACAATTCCTGACATTTAATCCAATTAAAAATTCCCTGTCTTAGGTAAGTTAGGATCACCACGTGAATTGTCAAAATAATAGTAGAGAGAATTTTTTATTTCAGCTTTTATTTCTTTCATCACATTCCCAGTGGGTCAGAAGTTTACATACACTCAATTAGTATTTGGTAGCATTGCCTTAAAATTGTTTAATTTGGGTCAAACGTTTCGGGTAGCCTTCCACAACCTTCCCACAATAAGTTGGGTGAATTTTGACCCATTCCTCCTGACAGAGCTGGTGTAACTGAGTCAGGTTTGTAGGCCTCCTTGCTCGCACACGCTTTTTCAGTTCTGCCCACAAATTTTCTATAGGATTGAGGTCAGGGCTTTGTGATGGCCACTCCTTAAGTCATTTTACCACAACTTTGGAATATGCTTGGGGTCATTGTCCATTTGGAAGACCTATTTGCAACCAAGCTTTAACTGATGTCTTGAGATGTTGCTTCAATATATCCAAATAATTTTCCTACCTCATGATGCCATCTATTTTGTGAAGTGCACCAGTCCCTCCTGCAGTAAAGTACCCCCACAACATGATGCTGCCACCCCCGTGCTTCACGTTTAGGATGGTGTTCTTCAGCTTGCAAGCCTCCTCCTTTTTCCTCCAAACATAACGATGGTCATTATGGCCAAACAGTTCTATTTTTGTTTTATCAGACCAGAGCACATTTCTCCAAAAAGTACGATCTATGTTCCCATGTGCAGTTGCAAACCGTAGTCTGGCTTTTTTATGGCGGTTTTGGAGCAGTGGCTTCTTCCTTGCTGAGCGGCCTTTCAGGTTATGTCGATATAGGACAAATTTTACTGTGGATAAAGATACTTTTGTGCCTGTTTCCTCCAGAATCTTAACAAGGTCCTTGGCTGTTGTTCTGGGATTGATTTGCACTTTTCACACCAAAGTACGTTCATCTCTAGGAGACAGAACGTGTCTCCTTCCTGAGCGGTATGACGGCTGCGTGGTCCCATGGTGTTTATACTTGCGTACTGTTGTTTGTACAGATGAACTTGGTACCTTCAGGCATTTGGAAATTACTCCCGAGGATGAACCAGACTTGTGGAGGTTTACAATTATTTTTCTGAGGTCTTGGCTGATTTCTTTTGATTTCCCCATGATGCCAAGCCAAGAGGCACTGAGATTGAAGGTAGGCCTTGAAATACATCCACAGGTACACCTCCAATTGACTCAAATTATGTCAATTGCCCTAACAGAAGCTTCTAAAGCCATGACATCATTTACTAGAATTTTCCAATCTGTTTAAAGTCACAGTCAACTTAGTGTATGTACACTTCTGACCCACTGGAATTGTAATACAGTGAATTATAAGTGAAATAATCTGTCTGTAAACAATTGTTGGACAAATGACTTGTGTCATATACAAAGTAGATGTCCCAACCCTTGCCAAAACTATAGTTTGTTAACAAGAAATCTGTGGAGTGGTTGAAAAATGAGTTTTAACGACTCCAACTTAAGTGTATGTAAACTTCTGACTTCAACTGTACATATAAAGTGCTGTAAGTAAACTCAACAAAAAAAGAAACGTCCCTTTTTCGGGACCCTGTCTTTCAAAGATCATTCGTAAAAATCAAATAACGTCACAGATCTTCATTGTAAAGGGTTTAAACATTGTTTCCCATGATTGTTCAATGAACCATAAACAATTAATGAACATGCACCTGTGGAAAGATCGTTAAGGCACTAACAGCTTACAGACAGTAGGCAATTAAGGTCACAGTTATGAAAACTTAGGACACTAAAGAGGCCTTTCTACTGACTCTGAAAAACACCAAAAGAATGATGCCCAGGGTCTCTGCTCATCTGCGTGAACGTGCCTTAGGCATGCTGAAAGGAGGCATGAGGACTGCAGATGTGGCCAGGGCAATAACTTGCAATGCCTGTACTGTGAGATGCCTAAGACAGTGCTACATGGAGACAGGACGGACAGCTGATCATCCTCACAGTGGCAGACAACACCTGCAAAGGCTTGGTACATCCGGACATCACACCTGCGGGACAGGTACAGGATGGCAACAACAACTGCCCGAGTTACACCAGGAACGCACAATCTCTCCATCAGTGCTCAGACATTTCGCAATAGGCTGAGAGGCTGGATTGAGGGCTTGTAAGCCTGTTGTAAGGCAGGTCCTCACCAGACATTACCGGCAACAACGTCGCCTATGGGCACAAACCCACAGTCTCTGGACCAGACAGGACTGGCAAAAAGTGCTCTTCACTGAGGAGTTGCAGTTTTGTCTCACAAGGGGTGATGGTCGGATTCACATTTATCATCGAAGGAATGAGCATTACACCGAGGCCTGTACTCTGGATGGGATCTATTTGGAGGTGGAGGGTCCGTCATGGTCTGGGGCGGTGTGTCACAGCATCATCGGACTGAGCTTGTTGTCATTGCAGACAATCTTAATGCTGTGCATTAGAGGGAAGACATCCTCCTTCCTCATGTGGTACCCTTCCTGCAGGCTCATCCTGACATTACCCACCAGCATGACAATGCCACCAACCACACTGCTCGTTCTGTGAATGATTTCCTGCAAGACGGGAATGTCAGTATTCTGCCATGGCCAGCGAAGAGCCCGGATCTCACAGCAAGAACTGTCAAATCTGGTGCAGTCCATGAGGAGGAGATGCACTGCAGTACTTAATGCAGCTGGTGGCCACACCAGATACTGACTGTTGCTTTTGATTTTGAACCCCCCCCCTTTGTTCAGGGATACCTTATTCCATTTCTGTTAGTCACATGTCTGTGGAACTTGTTAAGTTTATATGTCTGTTGTTGAATCTTGATATGTTCATACAAATATTTACACATGTTAAGTTTGCTGAAAATAAACTCAGTTGACAGTGGGCGGACGTTTCTTTTTTTGCTGAGTTTATATGTCAAGGATCAAATACATGTAATATTCACCTGTCTCTGTGTAAAATTCCCCTGTACACTCAAATAGCGTGCCCATTTCCTGGCCACATACAGTTAAAGGAAAACAACTAGTTATCAACTGTCAAACTTACTGAATCTTTAGGCCCAGTGCAGTCAAAATTCTGATGAAACTAACACTGTAACCGTGTGAATAACACTGTAAATGTGATCAGTGTTATTTCCTAATAGTTGCTGGTTGATAATACAGTCTACGCAGGACTTTCTAATCAGCAGGTTTGCATGGACGAGAGATTCGGCTTTCAATGGTGACATCATCATACGGTAAATTGATTAATAGACCAATAACAAAGGGAGTTCAAAACCTTTCAAAACCTCTTAAAGTTCAATTGGTCAAATCAGGTTTTTCTCAACGAGTCAATTTTGAAGCCTAATTTACTGTTTACAGAACGCAAGACCACAATTAGCTATGCAAAATGGCTACACTGTATAGTTGCGACGCTTTACAAATGTTGACAAAATTCCACCCTGATTGGGGTGAGTAGCTGCTCCTGCATCACCACCCTTAGCGGAGCTGCCAACAACTGGAAGCATGTGGTTTTCAGGGATACAGCTAATTCAATCCAGCTTCCTTTGCCGCTAAAACACGAATGTGGGAACTCCACTCAGCCTTTTCTACCTTAGGTTTCTGCATCACTGACCTTTGGTTGGTCAGATGCTGCTTGAGTAAGACCTGTTTGGTCGAAATGCGTTGCAGTGATATAATATGGTCATCTGGTCCTACTTGTATACTGTATATTTTTGTAAATAGTTCACAGCATCATACTCGTTGCCTTTTTGTATTTTTTGTATTCCTTTGGTTCCACAGTCAAAAGACGACAACAACCAAAAGACTGTTGACAACCAAGGCAACCATTACTTTTAATGCGTGTCCTGTTATTTTTGCGGTGCAACTACATAGGACATCCATTTTGCATAGCCAATTGTGCTTAATGTTCTTGGGGTTCTTACTATTAAAAAGCATGATCTGATACACACCCAAAAATGTTTGTGGAGATGCTGACTAAGGAAGAATAAACTGTATAAAAATAAAGAGAATCACACACTACCCAGCTAGCACATTTGGATCTTTGGAAGTTGTGGGAACGTTTGTTTTTGGTTTCACATTGGTTGTGGGAACAGAAGCCATATGTTTAATAACATGAATGTTAAATGTTTTTTAATTGTTTTGAGAACAGAAGTGAAAATTACACCTGTTCTTGGAACATTTATTTTTTAGGTTGCAGGGAGGTTCTGAGAACGTTTTTATCTGGTTCATTAAAAGTTTTCCTGAGAGGTTTTATTAACGCTCTGAGAATGTGAATTCTAGGTTATTTTGAGGGTTTTGAATAACTTCCATTAACCTTACACTGAGATGTTTCAAGCACAGATAGGACACATGGAAAGCATTTGCTTAGGCAGTAATCATGCAAACACATATCTTTTTTATTGTGGCACGGCATCAGTGAGATTAGAAGCTATGATATTATGTTCTCTGTCCATGGAATTAGTCAAGCTCTAAGAAATATATGGTTCTCAGAATGTTGTGTGCTAGCTGGGATATCACCTCTACTATACATGTAGCAGTATCAGCTGTATCAGTAGGAATGATTACCAAATTTTGTAGGATAGATGCACAAGTAGAAAGGAATGTCCGCAACTCTGATATGCTTCCATGGGGATTTAATCAGACGCACCAAAAATATGTCACGGTGATCTCAGAGTGAAATGTTGACCGTACATTCTCAGTCATTGCAGAGGGCTGCCATTAAAATATTTACATTGCTTACATTTCCAACCTTAGTTATACATCATTGACCTTTTCTCGGGTAAAAAAATAGCTTAAACAAAATATTGCACAACTATAGGACAATGTAGGATCTTAATTACACCTGTATTGTCGTAGCAAAATTATCCGGCAGCAACAGGATTTTAACATTTTGTCAATAATGTTTCTTGATCTGTGGTTAGGCTATTAGCTGGTCAAAATGAGGATACATGAAAAGTGCAGCAATGTTAATATAACTGTTTTAGTGTGGGTTGTCATTGAATTTATGTACATCTTGAAGCTCATCTGCATTTCCTGTGGCGCAGGACATTTCTCAGCAACAAAATAGTGATACAATTAAGATCCTACACCTGTAGGACATGTTACACAATCAATATAATGTGTAAACTGGGTCATCAGAAGTTTACAACCCAGCCTCATTAGTAACTCTTTCACTGAGAGAGACAAACAGACCCTTCATTACCTGCGACTCTCCAAACTTGAATGATATGAATGTCTATACAAAGGAAGAAAATAAACTCAAATCAGATATAACATTTTATGCACAGATGTTGTTGATAATAATGCACACTGTTCCAAGTGCAAATATATTTTGGGACTTTGGCCCCACCATTGAGAACCAACAACAATTTTTTTGGGCATTCCATGATGATTCACCGACTGGGACACTGAAGTGGACATTTTGGAATAGCCATTTGTTGGTGGCTGCTGGTACCAGGCTGGCACACCAATGTGTTTTGAACTGAACATTCCAATTGATTGCATCACACACAGCTGCCCACTCAGTTCTTTTGTTTGGAATTTCAGAATAGAAGACTGACATAACTGAAATAACTGACTCCAGTCATTTCAAACAAAGCCTATAATCAAAGGGTTAAGCTCTTTTGTAAACTGGACTCCTGGATGCTGCAGCCATATTTGCAGAAGCAAATTCAGTTGAGACTAAGTCAGTTAATAATCTACCTCATCCAAGGCAACCTATATAGTTTCCCATTACTGTGTCCTGTGGCGTCTTTTCAAGGGAAGAGGGGACTCAAAGTGGCCGGCTGGCCAGCTCTACCAACAACACGAGACGGTATAAAGACAGAAACAACCAACATCATGAAGCTAACGCTAACATTTATGTTCGTACTTGTGGCTTCTTGGACAATGGTCCTCTGCAGCAAGGAGGAGCCCATGTCCGAAGACCCTCCCCTCCTTCAGGTTCCCGCCGTCGAGGCCCGCTCCCGCTTCGCCGCTCTGGACGACGTGCGTCTCCTGGCCAATGGTCTCCTCCAGCTTGGCCACAGCCTCAGGGACTTCGTCCACAAGACCAAGGGCCAGATCAATGACATCTTCCAGAAACTCAACATATTCGACCACTCCTTCAACCAGCTCTCTGTGCTGGCCAGCGAGATCAAGGGGGAAGAGGAGGAGTTGAAGAAGACTACGGTAGTACTCAAGGCCAACAACGAGGAGATCAAGAGCCTATCGCTGGAGATCAACTCCAAGGTGGAGAGCATACTGCAGGAGCGTAGCCAGCTTCAAAGCAAGGTGGGCGGGCTGGAGGAGAAATTGAGCGGCCTGTCTCAGGGCCTGGTGCCCGCCGAGCAGCTGGCTGAGATCAGCACACTGAAGGTGAGTCACCCCAAACCGACCTTAACCCATGGGGAAATGCTGTTTTGAATTGAGCATGGGGTTAAAGCTGATTAACATTCTCAAAAAACTCACAAAATTTCCATGTAGAATATTGGTAAAGTTTACGGGGAATTTTTACATGATTTTCAGTCACTTCAAAAAAACCTCAAGAAGGTAAATTAACTAAAGTCGCCTTTGGTTCTTTTACACACAGTAGCGATTAGCCTACTCCATTTTTCTTGAAGTGTAACAGCACAATACTACCAGATAGACATATTGTACCCAATGATAAATATGTCTGGAGAAATTATCCTGTCCAATCACGTGTCCCTCAGGATGTGATCCACACCCAGGAGAGAAGCATTGCTGAGCTGCTGAAGGCTGTGAGAGAGCAGAGCGACCAGCTTGTTCAGCAGAGGAGCAAGATCAAGACTCTGGAGGAGAAGGTAGTTGCTGCCATAGTGCAAACAAATGATGTAGCTTGAGCCTTACAGTCTTCCAATCATGACAGCAGGCAATTGACTACATTTTTATAGCACAATATTATTCCTTCACATTTTTAGCTCACCTATAACCCTTCCATGCAAGAGACCATTGAGAAACCATCTGACAACTTCCAGTCTGTCACGCCAGACCTCACTGGGTATCTGACCAACACCTCTGCAAATGGCAGCTTCGACATGACAGGTAAGGTGGCTTAAAAGAGTCATGATCATTTGTTGATTTGTATTCCCTTTAGCTCATTCTTTGGCAACAGTTACCGTTTTAGGGGCCCTACAAAACACAATGTTTGAGGGATTGATCCATCACCCCTTAGTGCTGCTGATTGACTGTGAGTGTGGTTGTGTGCTACAGATCTCCCATCAGACTGCTGTGAGCTATTTACCAGGGGCGAGAGAGCCAGTGGAATGTACACCATCAAGCCTAACCAATCCGAGCCCTTCATGGCCTACTGTGACATGGATCAAGGTAAGACAGACAATGAGTAGCGCCAATGCTGTGTACTAATGTATTTTTATCGATGAAGCATTTCCTATTTCCTTTCTGCAGATGGAGGGGCTACTATAATCCAGAGAAGGAAGGATGGGTCCGTGAATTTCGATCAGAATTGGGAGAAGTTTGAAAACGGATTTGGAGACTTTCAAGGTGAGTGATCGAGTTGTGAGGTGCAACGTGTATTTTCTCATGACCAGTGCACCAGGCCAGAGTACTCAGAGCTTTTATTGCTGTCATCACCTCATGTGCCTGTGTGTGTGTGTGTGTGTGTGTGTGTGTGTGTGTGTGTGTGTGTGTGTGTGTGTGTGTGTGTGTGTGTGTGTGTGTGTGTGTGTGTGTGTGTGTGTGTGTGTGTGTGTGTGTGTGTGTGTGTGTGTGTGTGTGTGTGTGTGTGTGTGTGTGTGTGTGTGTGTGTGTGTGTGTGTACAGCACTGAGCCTTGTTGATTTGTCTGTGTTACCAGGGGAGTTCTGGCTGGGTCTGAAGAAGGTCCACTCCCTGGCTAGTCAAGGTGACTCTTTCCTGAACATCCAACTGGAGGACTGGAAACAGGGCAAACGCTTCATCGAATACAACTTCTCTCTGGATGGACCAGAGGCCCACTATACTATCCACCTCTCACAGGCATCCGGAAATCTGCCTGATGCAATGAGCAACCATACCGGTATGAAGTTCTCCACTAAGGACCGGGACAATGACAACCTTGAAGACTCACACTGCGCTTACACCTACACAGGTACAGTAGTGGGGACTGGGGAGGACAACATTTTATGGATGCATGGTTTATGGTAAGGCTCAAGTACAGGTTTTGTTCTGAATTAAATTATGTATTGAAAGATTTTCATCTAATTTATGAAGAATATGGTTTGATGGAACATTAGTTTGAATGGAGTTTGCTGTTTTTCACACCAGCATCAAGTTGAACTAATCCTCTGGGCTTTCGCAGGTGGCTGGTGGTTCAACGCTTGTGGAGACACCAATCTGAATGGGAGATACATCCACGTGAGATCCAAGGGACGTTCAGAGTGTAGGAGGGGAATCCACTGGAAGCCCACCAGAGGGGCCTCCTACTACCTCCGATCCACCCAGATCTCCATTCGCTCCACCCCCACCACTACAGCCACCTCAACCTCCTCAGAAACAGGCAACTTCCGCTGAGAACAAACACAAGACGTATGGACAGAAATAAGACATTGACCAAGCTTTGGCAAAGATACATGTGACTGACAGTCCCTGACAACAAGGCCTTTAAGGAGATTTAGGAGGCCAGTTTAGTCAGGTCTCTTCTGTCGACTGCACAGTGAGACCACGTTGATTAAATAGACTCTAAGCCACTGTTTATCTTATAGCTAATCTAAAAAGAACTCACTTCTCCTCTTCAGCATTGAAGGCTTTGGGACACAAGGAACCAAATGAATTGTTAAACATTTTTATACTCAGGTTTAGAGTTCTAATTTTTGGGCTAAATTGATTGATAACATCCTCCTATTCTTACATGCATTTGTGGAATCCTAGAGAGTTCTTGTTTAAGCATTGGAAACTATGAATGAATGGTGGGCGGTATTCATACCTGTGATCTGTGCACAAACCTCGTAAATATGCAAAACATACATAGTTCTTTCATGTCAAATTTGTGTTAAACGTGCAGGTCTTAAGTCTGAATTTAACCAGGTATGAAGTGGTGAGGAATTGGATGGACAGCACACAGGCATCCACCTTAATGACAGCAGTTATCACCAGGATCTTAGTCACATTGTCTCTCAGCACATCTGTACTGTATATACTGTATTTTTGTTACTTGTCACATTTTTACAGTTCTGGAAAATAAATCATATTTATGACACTTCTGGGTGTGGTTCTGAATAATTACCCTCGAAAGACTACAACGGTATTTCGACTATGCCGAAAGACTAGCACAAATCATTTGATTTCTAATTAGCTAATCAGCAGAAACATGGCTATCCAGTTCAAAGATTGGAATGTCCATATGCCTATCTATGTCCACGTCTATCTACAGCCGTTAGTAGCTATACCTGTAAATATACTGTACCCTAAAACCCCTCTCTATTCAAGCCTTTACACAGTGTATTATTACTACTCAATTAAAATGTACTTGAATGGACTTATCAGAGGTTATGGGAGGGGTGGGAGTGTCATGATTGGCAGAATAAGTTTAGCCTGGGTACCAGTCTATTTAGCTAACACTCCTCTCCTTGTACTTCGTGTCTTGTTTCGCAATGACACAAAGTGCCAGGAGTGGCTCGAACAAGTTGGCCCCTTTATGTAAACACAGAGATGGCCTTCGGTGAGGGTATGACAACATGGTGAGTGTCCGACAGGTACTTCCCCTGTATACACTGTTCAGCCTTGACCTGAAAGAAATAGCCGATATCTCAACGACCTCTGTTGAAATCAGACCTAGAATTGATATTTTCTTACCAAGCTAATGAGAGGACATCGTGGGGCAGCAGATCCCTATAGCACAAGTAGTTTGTCCCCCCCAAAATTGTGCACCTGTACTTTAAATCAACTTTCAACTGGAAATATTGTTTTGTCTGACTGGAGGGTCACAAGACAAGTGGAAAGAAAGACCAAGACCCCCGTAATGTTGGCGATGCAGCACTAGCAAAACAATATCCGACATTACCCCGATGAAGCGGCAATGCATTCTACTCTCAGAGAAGAAGTTGACCTTTCACACTGGTCAGCAACTAGTATTACCACCACATCTCAATCCTGTGCATCAGCAAGTCAATTCAAATCAAAACTGACCCCGGAATCAGTGCTCGGGGAATCTCTTACTTGGAGACAACATCCACCTCTCAAATATCATTGTCAGCATAGCTGCAGAGTACAGAGCCTAAACCCCATGGCACTCCCACCTACTGCCTGGAAGGACCACACAGGGTCTGCTGCAGCCCTGACAGTGATCCCCCTGTAAATGTGCAAACTAAGGAGCGTCTTCAGTTACCATCTGTCTCTGCACACACATTAGCCTGCCTGGTTTATTTTTGGACCCATAACTACCCCCTACCAGCCGGTGAAATACTGGGAGTGGCTAAGACTTTTCCCTCCCGCTACGCCTGTACACCCTTTTTAACTGTCAGGGGATCACATCTACACCACCTTGTTTTTTGTTGTTTTGTTTTTGTACCACATTGAAACAATGGATGATAGTCCACTGCAAGTTCTGACTCTACCCACAGCCCCTTACCCAGATCAGAGACCAGGTACTAGTGGTCTGAGAAAGAAGGTGTTTGTCTTCCAGTCCAAAAGGAACTACCTTCAGAACTTCGTCCAGAGTATATATTCCTCCATCGATCTGCTAGACCGCCAGGGGTCCACAATGGTAGTTGGGGGAGACGGACGCTACTTCAATCAAACAGCCATCGAGGTCATTGTTCAGATGGCAGCTGCGAATGGGGTCAGTGTTACCTGTCACTGTAACCTGTCACTACGTGGGCGACTGTGTATCAGTGTCACCTTTTCCAAATCACTGGTTGGTGGTGTTACCTATTTGACACCACGTGGCCTATCCAGGGCATGCAAACATTAGTAACGGATTAAAGGTGTCTGAAAATAGGCCTGGATGAAATTAACAAATGAACAACTGGTTGTTTTATTTCTTTGAATCACATGCTGTTTTAAGAAAGACTGTCTACATATGCCACGTTTATCACAGTTGTTGAATACTTATTCGAAGTTGGTATTGAAAACAGACTTTCTTAACTAAGGACTCACTGTCTTGAAATAGATGTGTATTTAAACTAGCTTTGTTGTTGTCCCAGTGCCAGCACTAATGTGGCCCCGAGGTGCTGGGTCATAAATTAGAGAACCTCGGACGCTTTTGCAGATGGGGGTATTTTTAGGGGGATTAAAAGGAAGTTGCACATGATGACACCTGCACCTAATGTGTTTCCACCGCTGTCATTTCTACGGCCGTCCTAAGTATAACCACCAGCAACCATAGCTTATGGACTTCTCCAGAAGTAAATATGGAATCAAATGAAATCTATACCGTCAACGTGAGGCTTTCAGTCATAAAACGTGTTCAACTCCAAGCGATAGTGGCTTGTTTCAAAATAACTGCTCAAATATGTAACCGCGACAGATGCGCTAACCTGAAAGTCAACTTTACAACACCCCTGCCAAAACATACACAACTGACCTGTGTCATCTTGGCAGGTTGGACGGCTCGTGATTGGTCATCATGGGATCATGTCCACGCCAGCGGTTTCCTGTGTGATCAGAAAGTACAAGGCCATCGGCGGTATCGTCCTCACAGCCAGTCACAACCCTGGGGGACGCGAAGGAGACTTTGGCATCAAGTTCAACACTGCTAATGGAGGTACTGTAACTAGAGAAGAGGGAATAGGAGGAAAGGGTTAGCCAAGAGTGTTACAAAATGAGATAGAGACATTTCACACGTATCGTGCTCAGTGATGCAGATATTTGACACAGTTGATACCATTTCAGTCTATATTAACAATTGAAAAGATTAGAGCAGCACAATTAAGATCAACACAAATGAGTGCCCTTGTGTAACACAAGACATGAAGTTGAATGTGTATTCAGAGGATACTACAGCATTACGTCTTGCTTCTGTTTGACCCAATCCAGGCCCAGCCCAGGATGCGGTCACCAACAGAATCTTCCAGATCAGCAGAACCATAGAGGAGTATGCCATCTGCCCAGAGATCCGGGTAGACTTGGCTACCCTGAGCAAACAGACGTTTGATCTGGAGAACAAGTTCAAACCCTTCACAGGTGAGCACAAACACATCACTCATAACCTGACATGAGAATTGTGTTTATTTTGATTTAACCTTTATTTAACTAGGCAAGTCAGGCAAGAACAAATTCTTATTGACAATGACGGCCTACCAAAAGGCAAAAGGCCTCCTGCGGGGATAGGGACTAGGATTAAAACATTATAATAATAATATTGGACAAAACACAGATCACGACAAGAGAGACAACACAACACTACAAAAAGAGAGACCTAAGACAACAACGTAGCAAGGCAGCAACACATGACAACACAGCATGGTAGGAACACAACATGATAGCAGCACAAAAGATGGTACAAACATTATTGGGCACAGACAACAGCACAAAGGGAAAGAAGGTAGAGACAACAATACTTCACGCAAAACAGCCACAACTGTCAGTAAGAGTGTCCATGATTGAGTCTTTGAATGAAGAGATTGAGATAAAACGGTCCAGTTTGAGTGTTTGTTACAGCTCGTTCCAGTCGCTAGCTGCAGCGAACTGAAAAGAGGAGCAACCCAGGGATGTATGTGCTTTGGGGACCTTTACAGAATGTGACTGGCAGAACGGGCGTTGTATGTGGAGGATGAGGGCTGCAGTAGGTATCTCAGATAGGGGGGAGGAAGGGGGTCTTGCGACGGGTATACAGAGATGACGAGTTTACAGAAGAGTATAGAGTGCAGTGATGTATCTTATAAAGAGCATTGGTGGCAAATCTGATGGCCGAATGGTAAAGTACAGCTAGCCTCTCAAGAGCACGCTTACCTGCCGATCTATAAATTACATCACCGTAATCTAGCATGGGTTGGATGGTCATCTGAATCAGGGTTAATTTGGCAGCTGGGGTGAAAGAGGACCGAATACGAATCCAAGTCTAGATTTAACTTTAGACTGCAGCTTTGATATGTGCTGAGAGAAGGACAGTGTACCGTCTAGGCATACTCCCAAGTACTTGTATGAGGTGACTACATCAAGCTCTAAACCCTCAGAGGTAGTAATCACACCTGTGGGGAGAGGGGCATTCTTCTTGCCAAACAACATGACCTTTGTTTTGGAGGTGTTCAGAACAAGGTTAAGGACAGAGAAAGCTTGTTGGACACTAAGAAAGCTTTGTTGTAGAGCATTTAACACAACATCCAGGGAGGTACCAGCTGAGTATAGGACTGTATCATCTGCATATAAATGGATGAAAGAGCTACTGCCTGAGCTATGTTGTTGATGTGAATTGGGAAGAGCGTTGGGCCTAGGATCAAGCCTTGGGGTAGGCCCTTGGTGACAGGCAGTGGCTGAGACAGCAGATGTTCCGACTTATACACTGCAGTCTTTGATAGAGGAGGATAGCAAACCAGGCCAAAGACCCCTCAGAGACATCAATACTCCTTAGCCGGCTCACAAGAATTAAATGTGCTTTGGCCAATGAAGAGCTTTGGCCAAGTCAATAAAAATAACAGCACAACATTCCTTATAATCAAGGGAAATGGTGACATCATTGAGGACCTTTAAGGTTGCAGTGACACATCCATCCACTTGAGTGGAAACCATATTACATAACAGAGAGAATACTAGAGACATCAAGAAAGCCAGTCAGTTGATTATTTACAAGTTTTTCCAACACTTTTGATAAACAGGGCAAAATATAAATAGGCCTATAAAAGTTAGGATCAGCTTGATCTCCCCCCTTTAAATAAAGGACAAACCATAACTACCTTCCAAGCAATGGGAACCTCCCCAGAGAGGTTAAAAAGGTCAGACATAGGCTTGGCGATGATAGGGGCAGCAACCTTAAAGAAGAAAGGGTCTAAACCATCTGACCCAGATGTTTTTTTGGGGCAAAGTTTTGTTTTTTTAAATATTTTTTTTAACCTTTATTTAACTAGGCAAGTCAGTTAAGAACAAATTCTTATTTTCAATGACGGCCTAGGAACAGTGGGTTAACTGCCTGTTCAGGGGCAGAACGACAGATTTGTACCTTGTCAGCTCGGGGGATTTGAACTTGCAACCTTTTGGTTACTAGTCCAACGCTCTAACCACTAGGCTACCCTGCCGCCCCAGGGCCAAGTTTAAGGAGCTCAAGAGAACTGGAGAAATAAACTGGATGTTTGGTTCCTTGTTGACTGTTTTAGAGTAGGCAATAAGAGAAAACTCACGTATTAGAATTAAATACAATTTTGCACTATAAAAACAAATGAAAACCACGACAGTCCAAGTTTGCAGAGCAAGATCAATGTGACTTTTTAACAACACAGTTTCTGGGTTGACTTCATCTGTCTGCTGAACATTGCTTCTATTTTTATTCTTTGAATTGTTTCCCTACTTTGCTTACTGAGATGTACAACTGAAGGGATTCTTTGTCTTGCCACAGTGGAGATAGTGGACTCGGTCGAGTCTTATGCCAACATGCTAAGGAACATCTTTGACTTTGCTGCACTGAAGGAGCTTCTGTCTGGGGAGAACCACATCAAGATCCAGCTAGATGCCATGCATGGAGGTTAGTAATCTAGCGTGCCAGACTTCACAGCTACGACGTCGACGTGTAGTTGGAGTATATGCAATATTCAGAGACACACCCGACTGGCTCTGCAAGATTAGGAGGTAAGAAGAAGACTGCTCTGTTCAGATGTACAGTACAGCAAAACCTATACTATAGTTATGCTGTTTTCACAAGCGCATATGTTGATATATAGCTTAGGTTTCATATAATCTCACATGGTGCCACAGTAAAGATGAGCAGAGCACGATTTGTGAGAGCAGAAGCCCAGTGGAGAATTCAGCTGTCGTATCTCACTATCTGTTACATGATCCAGTCTTTAAGGAGAGAGGGGTTACAGCTCCCCTGTGATAACACTGAAACCAAAGGCGGGACCCCCCTTTGCACAGGAAAGCCGGTGTCCTTAGACTGCCAAATCGCAGAAGATCTTGACATGAATGGAATTTTAACAAGGTTCCACGTTCATTCCTACTCCCTCTCTCCAATAAGAAGTGAATGTCTATGTGGCGTGGAGCAATCAGCCGGTCAACCCAAGGATGTGTGCATGTTGAACTGACTTCAAAGCTTCTGAAATTGAGAGACCAAAGTTATGATGATGATGAGTAATTGGATACTCTGGTATCTAAAATGTGGGCTAACAGTGTACTTGCCAAATGTTTTATCAGGACTGGGAAGAGGGTCAATATCATTAAATAATCCATTAAGAGAAAGGATACTCTTTCAAAAAAAATTCCTTCCAATTCTCAAAAATCTCTATCACTATGGTTCCCCAAATGTCCCCATCACAGTGTCAAACGATCACTATTTAATTCTCAAATTCTTTGCCATGTCTTCGCCATAACCGCCAAAACCCACTTACAGAATTCCACACCTTGATCCTGTTTCTCTACTCTGTCAAAGACTGCGATTCTCCTAATTCTAGTCTCTTTCAACAGCCACACTATAAATCAGGCACTAGAGACTTGTCCAATTCAAATTCTCTATTTCTCTAATCCTGTCTCTTGGACCCCATGGCACTTGTCCCATTAAACTGTTTATTATTAAACGTGACTCTATCCCTCTTTCTGTCCCTCCCTCCCTCCCTCCCTCCCTCCCTCCCTCCCTCCCTCCCTCCCTCCCTCCCTCCCTCTCTCTCTCTCTCTCTCTCTCTCTCTCTCTCTCTCTCTCTCTCTCTCTCTCTTCCCTCTCTCTCTCTCTCCTCTCTCTCTCTCTCTCTCTCTCTCTCTCTCTCTCTCTCTCTCTCTCTCTCTCTCTCTCTCTCTCTCTCTCTCTCTCTCTCTCTCTCTCTCTCTCTCTCTCTCTCTCTCTGTACCTCTGTCTACTTCTCAGTGATGGGTCCCTATGTGAAGAGGATACTGTGTGAGGAGCTAGGCTCCCCTGCGAACTCTGCCATTAACTGTGTCCCCCTGCAAGACTTTGGGGGCCAGCACCCTGATCCCAACCTCACCTATGCAGCCGACCTGGTTGAGACCATGAGGGGTGGCCAGTACGATTTTGGAGCTGCCTTTGATGGTGACGGTGTGCGTGCTAAATCAAACAATAATTTGACTGTCTTTATAATAATGATCACCATGCTGCTAAACCCTCTCTTTTTGATTTTTTTTTAACTTAACCTTTATTAAGTAGGCAAGCCAGTTAAGAACACATTCTTATTTACAATGACGACCTCTCTCTTGTCGCCTGACCTCTAACCTCTGTCTGGTTTTCCAGGACCGTAGCATGATTCTGGGTAAGCATGGCTTTTTCGTCAACCCCTCGGACTCGGTGGCTGTCATCGCAGCCAATGTCTTCAGCATCCCCTACTTTCAGCACACAGGGGTGAGAGGCTATGCCCGCAGCATGCCCACCAGCGCTGCCCTGGACAAGTAAGGCCTCGGCCTGGCATTATCCAATGAGAAAATGAGCCTTTGACCATTACTGCATTTCATCCTTACTCAATGAACAAATGATAACGAACTTGAATGTTGAATGTACAGATGTGTGCAGAATGATCATAACCCATAATCATGTATGATAACCAAAACAACAAAATCCCCCCATTTCTCTGTATTTCGTAGTGTGGCCAGGGCAACAAAGATTGAACTTTATGAGACCCCCACGGGGTGGAAGTTCTTTGGCAACCTGATGGACGCAGGCAAGCTGTCACTGTGCGGAGAAGAGAGTTTCGGCACAGGTATCTCATCAGTGAGTCAAAATGTCAGGAACTATGTTGTAGTTACAAGAAACGTGGCAAACGCTGCAAGAACCTCAAGCAATCTACACTGTTTCTATCATGTCAGGCGCTGACCATATCCGTGAGAAGGATGGACTTTGGGCCGTGCTGGCATGGCTGTCAATCCTGGCAACGAGGAAGCAGAGTGTGGAGGATATCATAAAGGACCACTGGCAGACGTTTGGCAGGAACTTCTTTACCAAGTGAGCAATGGACAGTGTGAATCACGGTACTGACCTCTGGTGGTCAAAGCATATCATTGCAGACATCTTTTTTTTCTGAATCTTCACGGACTTTCTCAGGGAGATGTAGTGAGGCCTGGCTACTGCTCAAGTCTGAGTGAAACCGAGAGTTGTTTAACACGCTGGAAAAATCAAATCAAGCTGGGAAAAAAAATACATTATGATATGAAAGCAAGTGTCAAAAAGTGGCAGTGTGATTCTCTTAGACAGTGACAGATGGGTTGGCCTCAGAAAGAGGAAACACGTGAGCAACGTAGCCAAAGCTTCTCTCATTTCATCTTCTGCTGTGCTGCCTTGGGCAGGTATGACTATGAGGAAGTCGACCTGGATGCAGCCATTCAGATGATGGAGGATCTGGAGCTGAGGATACTGGGGAAGGCCTTTATGGGCCAGCGGTTCGCTGTGGGGGAGAAGCTCTACCAGGTGGAGAAGGCAGACAACTTTGAATACACGGATCCCGTAGACGGGCGCATCTGCAGAAACCAAGTGAGGAATGGAGGCGGCTATTTCGGGCGTGGACACAGAATTGGACCTACATGTCACACTGGACTAATTCATCTTCATCTCCTCTCTCTTGCAGGGCCTGAGGATAATATTCACAGATGGCTCCCGGATCATCTACAGGCTCAGTGGAACAGGGAGTATGGGGGCAACAGTTCGGGTCTACATCGACAGCTATGAGAAAGACCCTGACAAGATCTTCCGAGACCCACAGGTAAGTCTAAGACCAGGCAAACGATGATTCAGAGATTAGATCTCACTTACCAAACTGTGGTGTTTCTAATAATATCATCATGGCCATGTAGCTAAGTGTATTAACTATGTGTGTGTGTGTGTGTGTGCCAGGTGATGCTGGAACCCCTGGTTACCGTAGCCCTGAAGGTTTCACAGCTTCATGAGAGGACAGGCCGCAGTGGCCCATCAGTCATCACATGATCATCCATTACCACCCCTGCCCTTCCTAATAAAAGCCTCAAACTACACTGTCTTTTCCCCATCCTACCTTCCCTGAGATGGTCATTTTACCCTTCATCCAAAGCATCTTTGTGCGATTTTGTACTTTCAGATCAACCCCAACTATCACCACTCAGCTTCTTATTAATTGAGAAAGAGTGAACTGTACCAAAAATAAAACATTCTCAACTTTGTATTTAGTTGTTGGTGTCATTAGTGAAATCCCCATCGATCAGGGCTAGCCAACCTTGTTCCTGGAGAGCTGCTGTCCTGTAGATATTCACTCCAAAACCCTACAGGAGGGTATCTGTCTAGGAACAGAGAGTTGGAGAGCCCTGCCATAGATGGTATAGGTCTACATACAGTAGCATGGGAAATTCCCCAATAAATCGGTAATGAGAAGGCCTTGGTCTTTATATCAAAACTATTTCAATACAGAAATATTGATATACCTGTTCTGTCTTCAAAGTGGGATTTAAGATTAAGCGCTTTCTGTAATACTATCTAGAACTACCGTACTATAAATGGGTCGTTTTAAAAATACACTACATCAAGTGAAGTTGAGAAGTATGTAGCCTAGGCTAGGACTATTTGTCGGCTGTCTGGCTCCATCCAAAGCAGTTCTTCCCGCCAAATTGGCTGACAACAGCTTCGAAACATATCAACTTGCTCCATTGTTATCTTGTAAAGAATGTGTTCAAGTGTGCCTAGCTCCAATGCAATATTGTATCATGGAAAGCATGCATTTGTTGTAGGAAATATTGCCACATACCGTTGACAAGTTGTGTAGCAACGAAAACATTACCTCAAAACTGCACACAGCAGATCTGACAGTGAGTTTGTCTAACTTTGTTTGCAGCTATGTTTTCTGTACCCATCATATCTTCAGATATTAGGTCATCCTACCTGTGTGTGCTTGTAAAAACGTTTTCACTGGAACAAGTGTGTATTCATGTCGCCTTCAAATAACCTGTGAGGTGGAGGCAAAGCCAGTGAGTGACAACCTGCTTGAATGGGAGGCTAAAGTGGAGGGACTGAAGGACACCTTGTCAGAAGGTGTGATATGGCACGGATTGTTCAGAGCATCCCCCCAAAAGGTATATTGTTGATGATGATCAGCTACTGATGATGATGATTTTATGGTGTCTATATATGGTGTCTACACTTGGTGTCTATATATGGTGTCTACACTTTATTTTTGTAGAATCTTTCTGTTCTATAAGGTGTTACAGTTTAGTGAGGCTTATAGCTCTGTCCCCCCAACTGTCGAGTTCAGCACTGTCCCCTTCGACACCAATGGTGAGTTGTCAGCAATACTTCATCTATTGCCAAGATAGTGTCATAAAAAGGAAACTGTTTCCCTATCTGTTTTGGCTGAAGTGGACAAAGACGCAGGTAGGACCATGTATCCCCTGCCTGGGCAGCGATTGGAACCCCAGCATCTCAATTAGCAGCATTCTACTCAGCATAATACACTACTGCACATTTTTTAAATATAATAAAGTCACCAGAGAGCTAGGGTCAAACATTTGCAGGGAAATATTCATGTCTATGTTCTATTTAATCAATAGAACTGCAGTTAGTTACATTTTGCTTGTGCAATTCCACTAGTGTTTGTCTTGCAAATCACTTCTGGTGCCTTGAGTCAGCCTACGCAGATTTGTCTGTCCCTAATAACGCATAGAAGTGTTTATTAACAGCGGTTAGTATATAAAAAGCAATACTATTTACAATGTTCATAGACCTATAGTATGCACTCTGATGTTGGTCTCCTCTCCTATGTCCCCTCTCCTAACCATGCTGTCCAACCCAGTCCTGGAGGGAGCAGTGAACCCGGAGGCTGCTGACATGCTCTGATCCAGCCCCTCCACCTATCAGTATTTTATAAATGCTTCTTTATTGGTTAGAGAGGAACGGAGCCTGGACTCTGCGACAGATGCAGTGATGCAGTGCCTTAAACCACTGCACCACTCAGGAGGCCCTGGGGAGCTCCTTAAAGCATTACAGTACGGTGCTCCCCTCTCATCAGGAAGAGCAGGAAACCCCTAAAAGTACAATTCTTTCATTCTAAACAGAACCATAACTTTTCTCGTTCTGTTCCGCTGTTCCGACCAGAGTTTGAGAGCTAGACCAGAGCTAGCTAGCTAACAACCTTGTGTGAGCAGAGCGCCACCAAAATAAAAACACGTCTTACCTTTTTATTGATAAGAAAGCCAATGTGAAACGTGAAAACTATAGTAACCTTAACTAGCTTTGAAAAAGTGAATCTATTCTTCTCTTATCAAAAATCTCTCTCCCTAATTTCTGAATCATGCTTGTAACGTCTGTAGCTACAGTAGACTATGCATCGGAGGGAGGGGAGGGGCAGGTAGCCTATACACACACTGGCAAAGATTTTCAGCCGGCAGACAGGCAGATATTGGAATTACGTTAGGGCTTTGCATAGGCACTTCGTTGCGTTTTTTGCCGTAACGTAAAATAACATTATTAACCCGTTCCCATGCTTGTAAAATAATGGTTCGGTTCCGGAAAAGTATAGATCAATTTCGTTCTAGGTTCTGGTTCTGTTCCTATTACAGTTTCTGGTTCTGTTCCCTGAACCTGTCAAGTACTGTCATAGAGCCCAATGCCTAAGTGGAGACTCATGTAGACCACATCCCCCTGCTCCAGCACATAATTATGTTGATGGTCAGTGTGTACAATATTATGCACAACTTTTTGGTCATTTGTGCTACAGGCTTACTCCCAGGCTTACTCGTTGCAAATTGCGGTATCCCCAGGCAGTGAATCTGAAGTAGTAGAATATTCACACTGGTGCTTCTAAGTGACCTGTAATTTGGTTGTAGGCCGTGCCAATGTTGGTGATGACTCTCTTGTTGGGTTTCAATAATGAATGGTCCTACAATTCCTGAATCAATCAAACCAACAGAGAAGGCCACCTTTGGTCTGTCTTTTCTCCCTCTTCGGCTCCTCCATCTCCCTCTCATTGGCTGTCACTCTGGCCTTCAGGGCTGCATTCTCTCCCTCCAGCTCCTCCACCTTGTTCTTCTGGAGCTGTAGTTCAGTCTTGGTGATGCTCACCTTCTCTCTAAGTGATGTCAACTCCTTTTTCTGCTCCTTTACATCCTGCTCACTGACTCTCAGTCTGGCTTCCATTGGCTGACAGTACAGCTGCTTGGGCTGCGTTCTCTCTCTACTTCCTTCCTACTCCCTACTCCACTTCCTTCTTGGCAAATCAAAGCTCAAATCGTTGGTCCTTTGCCTGGTCCTCCTTGTCCTTCAGTCTGGCCTCCATGTTCTTTAGCTCAGACTTGCTGACACTCAGCTCCATCTTCTGCTCGACTACCATGTCTCATCTACTTCAGATCTCAGGGGAAGGGGGAGGATCTGGCCGCTCATCTGTTTGTGGGTCGTCTCAGCAGCTTCAGTCTCTTGGCTCTCGATCAAACTCTCTCTGACCCCTCCACATGCTCCAACACCAACAGAGCTACTGCTCATTCTGAAATTAGGGCTCTTCAGAAACATTGACGTTTTTGAGGCTCAGTCCCCTTTTCTTTATACACACTCATGATGTAGTGAGCCAATGCATATGAGAATTCAACACGTGTTTCTGACGTGAAACACCTGTTGAGCGGACCTCAAATCAGATCTTTTGTATCCATCACTGTAATCCATCACTGTAAAAGGCTACTTGAGATTCCATTTGGGACAGAGTTTATTTGAATACTCACGAGTTGAGAATGCTATAGCAACAATTAGCATCTGGAAACCAAATCGCTGAAGAGATATAAACAACACATTTTTGATTTGGGGGGGGGGGTTATTGTTGTGAAGATTGTGTTGGTTGCTTCACTGTCGGTCCCCAAAGAAGACATTTAAATACATTTCAAACCGATTTACCGCTGGTAAGGGCCTTGTGCCGCTAGTCTATTCTATTGTAAGATAACTAAGGCTATCATATGCCATATCATACTGAATGGTGTCAATGCTCTGTTGCTGATGATAGTCAGGCCATTGTACATTATGACCGTTCCCTTGTAGGGAACAGACAAGCTGTGCAGTTGGACTCAAAGAACAGGTATGCACATTTTCGTGGAACAGTTTCATTTCAATAATAACTTTTTTGTTTCTCAAAATCATTGTCACTTTGTTAATCATAAAAATCTCAAGTAAAATGTTACAAATTGAACAGTTTAAATTCTACTAAGATGAGAGCACCAGCCTCATTGATACACTGGTGGCTGAAGAAATAGAAAAATAGCCTGTAGGCCTACAACTTCCATCGTGAACTAAGTAAAATATATAGGCCTAAAGCAGACAAATAAAAACAGAAAATATCCCGGTGGATATTCTGGTAATTTCAATCACATTCATCTTTCTACTCCATCTCCCTGCCTCCCTTTGACTTGAGCTATTGCTAGTGAAGTGCAACAATGCATCAAATCATCAACTGGGTCCGGCCGGAAGCTGTTGCTAGCGAACTTGCAAAATTGTATCAAAAAGCCTATTCCGGGTTTCCGTGGCAGTGAGCTCGGGGCAGACATCTGTTTTTTTTATGAAGTTTCCACTGGATATATGGGATCATCAGATCATAATATTTTGTTCTTTCACACTAAAGCTTCGTGATTATCGAGGCCGGGTGTGTTGGAAAGAAACTATCATTCGCAAACTATCATTCATAATTGATGTAAAAAGAAATAGACTTCGTCTAAAATGTGAAGTGAAGAGAAAATGACTGAGAAGCTCAGTTTATTAGTGGTGGACGTGGAGAGTTAAGACAATCAGAAATCAGACATTGCCAAATGAGCACTTTCCTACATTTGTACACAGGAGACCAGGTAAATGACTGACAGAAATTCAAGTAACCAAATTACGGATGAATTAAGATTAAACAATGAATGTGCATGAATTGCCGGTAGAGAGTCGAGTACATTTTGGAGAGTTGAGTGCATGCATTCTGGAGAGATAAATGCCACACACCCCTCCCCTTCTTGTTGCAACATTTTAAATTACACTCAAGAAACATTATCTTCACACATATTTTAGATGCTTTTCACTGACAGCCGCAACTCAATCAACTGGACATACTGCAACATGTGCTGCCCAAAGTGTGGGGTTGCCAAATAGGCCTACCATGCTTGTGATTTGAAACAATCTACAGCCATTTTTTTAAAGAAGCTAATGATCCTCTGTGGTTACGTTATGCTCTCTGGTGAAGTATTTTGAATGTTTTTATTTAGACAGGAGGAATTATATAATTTGGGCAAAACATCAATTTACTTTAGGGGAAGCCAACATCCTAACAGAGCACTGTCCACATGCCAACTTTCATTTCCAATTCTCAAGAGGCTGAAACCAGAGCTCTGTATATAATGACGAGATGCTCATGTCTCTGCCCTATCAATGGAAGTTGTGAAAGTATATCAATGGAAGTTGTGAAAGTATACTAAACCTTTTTTTGATATACCCAGAGGACCATTATTAGCATGTTTTAACCACT